>NC_067489.1:5356094-5656094 GCF_947179515.1 Apodemus sylvaticus | reverse complement strand
GTTGGACGGGGTGGAGGAGAGTCTGGCACTACCTGGCTGTAGATGAAGAAATAGCCTGTTTGCCTCACCACTATTTTGTTCTCTCTCTCCTCCAAGGCATTTCCTCTTTTAAAGCTGAGAAGCCACGGAACAAATGTGTAAGTTCCTGCAGCAGAGAGAGAGAAGACTCATGAGACAGTCAACTGAGAAAAGCAGTCTTTCCTCCCACTAAATTTAAAACAGCCCATCATATATTCTAAAAGGTGAAAGGAGGGGGAGTTGGAGGTGGAAGAAGAGGAGGAGGAAGAAGAGGAGGAAAGGTTGGAGGAGGAGGAGTGGAGTGAGAAGGAGGAGGAATTGGAGGAAAGGGAGGAGGAAGAGAAGGAAGAGTTGGAGGAGAGGGAGGAAGAGGAGAACTTTGCCATACATGTCTTAGCATGGGGAACCTGGGTGCAGGTGCCTAAGAAACCTCATTCCACAGGTTGGTCTATGTTTTCTTTTCTTGTTCTACACACTAGCTATTTCCTTATAAACGCCGGGTAGTTGGGAGTATCTGAAAGAGAGAATACCCATTCCTCTGCGCAGCACACTGACAGAATGTCTTCTACCATCTCCTGAATGATTCGGTGAAAAAATTAGCAAAATGTATCTGGAGGAAGTAAGCCCACCCCCAAGCTGGCCACAGAACATAACTAGGAAATTCAGACAGCAGCTGGGATGTGCTCTGCATTGGAAACTGCTCAGAACCTGAGCGCTAATACTACAGTGTTCAGAAGCTGAAAGGGCTTTCAATACAGTGACCTTTCCTTAATCCTGTGGAGTGACAGGAAGACACTGTGCTCAGGGTTGAAAGCAGAAAGGGCATCAGGCAAGGGAATCAAGCCACCAGACCTGAATGGAGCA
Source organism: Apodemus sylvaticus (assembly GCF_947179515.1). Lineage (NCBI taxonomy): Eukaryota > Metazoa > Chordata > Mammalia > Rodentia > Muridae > Apodemus > Apodemus sylvaticus. Next base: position 5,655,212 of record NC_067489.1, on the reverse strand, counting down.
AGGTGCTTCCTAGAGCTTGCGCCCAGGAAGAGAGACAGACATGCATCTCCTAGGAAGAGTTTATCATACAGAAGTGTGCACAGATGCTGTTGCAAACACTGCCATTAGACTGAGCCTCAAGGCTGGACAATGAGAGGAGCTGTTTCACTAAATGAAGAGAAGCAGCTGGCAGAAGATTAGGGCCATAGATAGCACAGAGTAGCAAGCAACGGTGTGGAAAGTATAGACATGCCAGGCTGTTCTTGTACAACGGGAACCACTAAGCCAGTCTTAAAATGTCACCTCAATAAGCAAAAATGGGGTATGGGTTCCCAGACCAATCAAATGAGTCCAAAAGAGATACTATAGTGACATTTATATTTCTGTGTCTGTCTCACAGGTTCATCCAGTGCTCCATGCCCCACTATCATCCATTATCCATTTTCATGCATCACTATTATCCATTCCTCTAGTGATGGACATCAAGTTGATTTCCTGGTTGTTGTGGTCAGTCCTGCAGTGAATTTTGGAATACAGTTGTCTCTTTAGAGTATTTTTTTTTGTTTTCTTTATCTATAAACTCAGAATTGGAACTGCTAAATCATACTGCAGTTCTACTTTTAATTTCTTGAGTGAGGGGGACCTCTGTTTTTTCTCTATAATGTAGAATTTATTAGAAATGTACTAATTTACATTCTTGATTCAAATAAGGCTCTTACCAGAAGAACACTAAACAAGAAGCACGTGCTTTCTGAAAATGTGAAGGAGTTAAAAATGTGAATAGCAAAACAAAGCAGAGAGTGCTGTAAGTTCAGGTCATAGTGAGGACCATTAAGCTGTCTCTTCAAGAAGGTATTGCCATAGATGGAGGAGTTGGGGGAAGATCTTGGGGGAGCACGGGTGGGGGTGGCAGTGCTGGAGATGGGCAGACAGATACAGAAGCATCATGGGTGTGCTTTCCCTTCAGCCGATATCTTGTGTGCACCCACTCCTGGGAGCTACTTCCATTGTGTGTGGTCCAGAGAGAGGTGTGGCCCTGAGGTGGAACAGGGATGACCACCACACTTTTCTTCTCAAATAGGAATTCCAATAATTTTCTTAAATAAAAATTCCCCCAGCACCCATCAGGGTAACAGGCTCAGAGAAGCAGGTCACACGAATGCAAATATCTGTGTGCAACATGATCCTAGTGAGAAGTCTCCAATAAGACAGTGTTTATTTTGGTTAAATAGCATGATGCACCCAGGTGTGTGAGATCATTGAGTGCTGAACGACCTGAGAAAGAACTAATGTAAAGATTATCACAAGTTGGTTATGATGGTATGTACCTCTAGATCCCAAACTTGGACTACAAGGCCAGCCTGGTAAGTTCCAGGACAGTCAGGGTTACATAGAGATCTTGTCTCAAACAAAACCAAAGCAAAAAATGGGGGAAAAGTGTTGCTATCAAAGTTAAACAACAATGATTATGTTGAAGGTGATTAAGCTTACAGTTTATTAAAAAACGAGTTGATAATTTGAATGTAGAGGACATTTTTGCCCACCTTGGGGTTCTAACTCTCCTGTGGTCAGGACAGCTTGTTTGCCTGCCTGCCATTTCCCTGGGGTTTTTATCCTACAGCAGATATGCATCCAATAATCACTGAATTAGTAAGTTCTACATTAAGTAAAACATAATTCAAACTGATGATTGTTGTGGTAATCAGACACAGCAATTGCCTGTCTTTGTAAAACATTTGGCAAAACATGCTACGAAATTCTGGAAATGAAACACCACCCATTACAGAGTTGGCGGAGATACCCAAAGTGAAGTAAAAACTAAAAGTACTTTATAAATATTCTGAAGCAAAGAATTTACTTAGAATTTTGTTCTACATTAATTTAAATTCATTTACTGACTCTTTACATTGTAGGGTTTTTTTTTTCAAATACCCTTATTAAGAAGATAGAGCTCATGCATGTTTGTTTTCATTCACTCTACATGTTATTTTACTATGTACATGAGCACAGGTGCACCCAACACAGGTGCACATAACACAGTGCACATAACACAGTGCACACAACACAGTACAATACATAGGCACACACAGTCACAGATTATAGCCTCCTATATCTTTTTTTAAAATTTTATTCGATATATTTTTTATTTACATTTCAAGTGATTTCCCCTTTTCTGGTTCCCCACTCCCCGAAAGTCACATAAGTCCCCTTCCCTCCCTCTGTTCTCCCACCCATCCCTTCCCACTTCCCTGTTCTGGTTTTGTCTTATACTGCTACACTGGGTCTTTCCAGAACTAAGCCTCCTATATCTTAACTGATAAAAGTCAACTGTGCTTTCAAATGCCGGCGGAGCCTGGCACTCATCTGCTAATGGGCCAATTCTAAATCCTTTAAGCCAAGTAACGTGTTAACAGCTACGGGAGTTGTAAACTTAAGTATAAATATCACAGCCCACTTAATGTACCTAGAACTTCAGGATAGTAGTTAGACTACAGATAACCAAGAGTACTACCTTTTGGGTTTCGTCGATGCCCCTCTGTTGAGAGACAGTCTAATAAGCTGACATGCCTCACTCCCTATGGCAAACAATGTGGGGATCTGGTGTAAAGAGCCCTGGCCCTTACTGTTGTCAGCTAAAGGCAGACGTTGTTTCACATAGTGTGTGAACTCTGTTTTAGGGCACTGATATATTCAAGTGCCTAAGAATAATTATGTAAACATATAGTAATGTGAACGGGATAAAAACACCAGTATTGGTATGTAAAGATAATTCACACACATGCTCTAAAGTGTACATATGCCCTCTTCAGAGTCTCTGGGGAGTTAAAGTTTTCTCCTTGACCTCTGTGAAATGCCTGTGCTGAAAGATGTAAGTACGCAGTGAGTGGAAGTCCTCGTCCCTTCCTACTCAGGAGTGAAAGGAGAATGTAGCTGCTGGGCCTCGGGAGAACTGCAGAGGTTGTGGAAATAACTGAGGGACCCATGGCTGAGAAAGGGAAATGGAGAGCTGTGGGCTGGAGAGATAGCAGTGAGGAGTAATTCATGTACAGCTGTAAAGGCTGGATGTTGGATCCCAGCACCCAGATGATAACTGGTCATCTCCCAAATACTAGTAATCCCAGCTCTGAAGAAGGCACAGAAATAGGAGCACTGGGCTTGCTGACCAAGTTGAGGCAGAGACCCTATCCTGAGGGAATCAGGAGAAGAGCAATATGGAAGGACAGCATCCTCTCCTGGCCTCCACATATGCACACAGACACACACAAATTAACCAATAAATACAGCCATGCATACATAAGTCATTTTTAAATGTGAAACCGGTCAATGACAAAGGACACGAAGCCAAAGACTACTTCAAAAAGTAAAGAGCCCTTCATACACAAACATACTCCAAAGCATTTTACAGACAATCCAGAAAAAGAAAATTGCTGTTAGCTCAAAGAATCAGAAAAATTAGAAAAAGAAAGACTCACTTTAATTGATACAAAAGAAGTTTGAGAAGAAAAAGATTCTGCTAGATTGAGTGGGCAGGGGGTCGTTTCCCACACCTGTAATACCACAAAAGTAAGGCTGAGGCAGAAGGATTGGGAGTTTGAAGCCAGGCTTGCCAACCTACCTGTGCTCAGTTGAACAGTACAGGCAAGGAAAGAGGAAGAGGAAGGAAGGGAGAGAAGGAAGGTAGGAAGAAGGAGAGAGGGAGGAAAAAAGCCTTGGGAAATACATCAAACTAGAACTAGAGGGTGAATGATTTCCAGCATGTATAAAACTGGACTCCTGCCTGGTACAGCTGTCTCCTGAGAGGCTCTGCCAGATCCTCACCAATACAGATGCGGATGCCGGCAGCCAACCATCGGACTGAGCACAGGGCCCAATGGAGGAGTTAGGGGAAGGACTGAAGGAACTGAAGGGGCCTTATCTGGCATCAATGGGAGGGGAGGCCCTTCGTCTTGTGAAGGCTTAATGTCACAGAATAGAGGAATGCTAGGGTGGTGAGGCAGGAGTGGGTGGGTCGGGGAGCACCCTCATAGAAGCAGGGTAAGGGGATGGGATAGAGGTTTCGCAGAGGGGAAACCGGGAAAGGGGATAACATTTGAAATGTAAATAAATAAAATATCCAATTAAAAAAAAAGAAAAGAAAAAAAGAAATATAAAAACAAACAAACAGCTGCTGAAAGATGAAAGAAGAGACCAGACTAAGGAGCATCCTGCTGCTTCTGTGCACTGTGGCACACTGGGAAGTTGACTCAGGTAGCACTGTGCGCTTCACATTGTCACCATAACAAATCACCATGAACTTAGTGGCTGAAAGAACAGCATTGGTTGTGCATCACCTGCGCATTTATCCCAGTAATCTCCCAAGACCCATGTCTACTGAGTTCAGTTCCCAAAACTCACAGCAGAAGGAACCAACCAGGGGTCTCACAGCCCAGGGTGTGGCCCGTCCTCTCACAACCATTATTCTCTCTACCATCACAGTCCACCCAGAGATGTATAAGAATAGTCACTGATTTTTAAAAGGAAAGAAAGCACACCAAGAGGACATGAACTTGAAAAAGAGCAAAGAGGGGATATGAGAGACTTTGGAGGAAGAAAAGGAAAGGCAGAAGTAATGCAATTATATTATAATCTCCAAAAACAAAGATGTTTGTTAATAAAAGGAAAGAGTCCCTTGTAAAGTCAGGTGGGAAAGTAAAGCCACTTCTGAGAGGAAACTGGCTTTTGCCTTGGTTCTATGTGAAGAGTCGAGAACACCAAGACACAGAGGTGAGTCCCTACAGTGCAATTAAACTCCTTGGGTAAAAGAATGGTAAAACTGAAAATTAAATTTAATCATGTGCCCTTTAAGTACAAAGAAATAGCCCCACTGGAACCTAAGAGATGGCTTAGATATTAAGAACATTTGTTCTTGTGCAGGACCAGGGTAAGTTCCCAGCACCCACCTGGAAGCTCACCACCATCTGTAACTTCAGTTCTAAGGGACCTGATGCCCTTTTCCAAATTCTGCAGGCACCAGGTATACATATGGTACATACATACATACATACAGGCAAATGCTCATATGCATGAAACAAACATTTTAAAAAGTTTTAAAAAGAAAATAGGTACATTGATTCAAACACAGAAGAGTATTGTCTCAGTAGCCCTTTCTGCCAGTCAACACAGTAAAACTCAAGCAAACAGATATGTAGGAGAAAACCACAGCCAAGATTTGCATTGTGGCTGAATATATTAACCTATAAAATAGAAACAGAAATATGTAAAAAAAAAATGGTTCAATAGAGAAGAGGAAGTGTATAGTAAAAGAAGCAGAAATAGAGACGAAGTGTCCAGAAAGCCATCACAGAGTAGATTACACAGTCAATGTGTTGGCAAATGGAAGTGAAGATTCACTGATCTTAAATCCAACAGCTGCTTCATTTGTAACAGCTCAACAGACGTGATAGAACAGGTCAAGTAACAGAACTTTAAAGATCTCAACAGCATATATATTGGCACTAAGAAGTATCACATTACCATCCAAAAATGCATGGTAGAAGACTGGCAGGACAGATGTCAGGACCAACAACTTTATCTGAGATAGGCAGAGAAGATGGACAGATTCTGGAAAGAACAGCTGAGTAGAAAAGTCCAGGATCCAGTCAACAACAGAGTTGGGAAAATGGAGAGACAGCTTCTTAAGTGTGTGCCTTAACCAAAATTTACAAGAGCTAACAGGGTCAGTAAAGGGGTGCAGGCTGCACAGCCACAGTGGCAAAGAGTGGTACCCCTTCCTTCTTACCCACTTAACCACACTCTAGTCTTCATTTTGGCAGGAGCTGTGGAGTTGTGGACCTGAGCTCCTGGTAGCCACTGGCTTATGTGAAGATTACTGTCCTCACCATGGTGATAAACAGTATGTCTGTGTGTGTGTGTGTGTGTGTGTGTGTGTGTGTTTAGGCATGAGTGACATGTGTGTCAGGGAACACACGGAATGATCAGAAGACAACTTGTGGAAGTTGGTTCTCTCCTTCCCCTGTGGGCTGTGGGGATTGAACTCAGGTTGTTTGCAAGTGCCTCTACCCACTGAGCTACCTTATCCCAAGTTGTACATTTTGATGTGTCTGGAGACTCCATCCAGATAAAAAAAGCACCTTAGGCTGGCACTAGACAAAGGAACTCCAGGAAACTCACACCCTTAACCACCAGAAGCATGAGACAGAGGCTGGGCAAGCAGCTGACTTATGGAATATTCTGGAATTAGGAGGCAAGGGCTGAAGCCTTTGGGAAAATATACTTTTGAAAAATACCACACACAGTCAGTGAATCTGGAGTGCAACAAGAATATCTAGGTTCAGATACAAACTGAACAAAACCCTGAAAGGATGTTGATCTTACACTTTATGTCAGTCTCATTTCCGCTGCTGTGATAAAACACTTTCACCAAAAACAATTTAAGGGAGAAAGTGTTTATGTTAGCTTAGCATTCTAGGTTATAAGTCCTTCACTGCAGGAAAGTCACAATGGCATGATCTTGAAGCTACTAGTCACGTTATATCCACGGTCAAGAGAAGAGGGCGATGCATGCATGCATGACTAGATGCTGCAATTTCTTCATTCTTGTTCAGTTCAAAACCCCTTGTTTAGGGACTGGTGCTGCCCACACTGAACTGTGTCTTTCCATATCAGTTAAGCTAACCTCACACAGACATGCTGTCCTTCGAAGGTAGGCAATGCCTCACTGATGCCCTGTTCCCAAGCGTTTCTAGGTGTTTCAAGTTGACAAAGCTAATCACCCCACACCTCTAACTGACCTCTGGGTTCTGTTCCAGCAGGAGGTGACAGCTAAGGTCAAATGATTAGGATGAGAAGAATGCTCAAGTACAGAGCCAACTTGTAGAGATTGGGGGAGGGGCATGGAGGGGAAGGAAGAGTTTCTCTTTACTTTAGGCTTCTAGTGTCCATGATTAATAACTATGGAGGTTAGGACTACAGAGATGGAAGCACTTACCAGCCGACTTCAGAGAGAACAAAGAAGACTTCGTGGATGTAATGTGTATAAAGATGTGTAAATAGATGCATAAATGGATACATGGATGAAGGATGGAGGGGTGGAGGGATGGAGGGATGGATGGATGGATAAATGATGGGTGGATAGATGGATACATGGATAGATGGATGAAAAACAACTAAACAGGTTAATAATTGTGCTGACAATATCATAATAACCCACAGCAGACTCTGGGAGAGGCAGGGTACCTGACTTCCAAACTGTCTAATTTTCAAGAAAAGGTTAAAAGCCAAACAAAACTATATGCAAATAATGGACCAACCTCAAGAGAAAATAAAACCTTAACAGAAACCATCCCCCAGAAATGCCAGACATGGAACTATTAAACATGTTTATGCAACTGAAGGGAACCAGGATGGTGATGTATAAACAAGACACTTCCAATAACTTCCTCAAATTCTTCTAGAAACCAGAAGAGTTATTAATTCATGCTGTGAAGCCAGAATCACTCTGGCCCTGAAGCCAGGAACCACAAGAAACTCCATATCAACTATTAATCATGTAAGTAAGTGCAATGCTCCTTAGCAGGTTTAGGGACAAGATTTTTATTACTGCTACCCAGTGCTGCACTGGAACTGTCCAGGAGACAAAGTGAACAGGAGGAAAGGCATCTAACTGAAAGAGGAAAAGTAGAACCATTTAGTGTCACACAAATAGTGAACTATGAACAGATATTAAACCCAGCAAAACCAACAAATGGATTTAGCTAAGTTGTGTCACAAAGGGTCAGCTCCCCAAAGTCATTTTAATTTCAGCCAAGAAGGAAAAATGTAGAACTGAAGTAGACATCTCCATCTTTGGATATCATTTGTTATGCAATGAGCTCATCTCTTCCCAGAACCCACACTGTAAGTCCTATGTCCCAGTGATGTTGTTCGGAGGTAGAGCCTTCAGAAAATATTATGACAAATACATACATACAGTGTATTTATTTATTTATTTATTTGTTTATTTATTTATTTATGTTTTTATGTTTTTAAAGACAGGATTTCTTTCTGTTGCCCTGGCTGTCCTAGAACTCACTCTGTAGACCAGGCTAACCTCAAACTCATTGAAATCCATCTGCCTCTGCCTCCTGAGTGCTGGAATTTTAAAGGCATGTGCCATCACTGCCTAGCTTGGTATGGGTATCTTTTAAAGAAGAGATATGAGGTAATCTTGGCTCTGTTATCTATCCATTGTTCGAGGTACTAATAAAAACAAAACCACCACAAAAAGACAAAAAGGCCTCCTGGCAACTGGCCTTGGACTTTTCTAGCCTCCACTATCATAGGAAAACAACTTATTGCTTAAACAATCCAGTCTATGGCAATTTATTATAGCTACCTAAACTAACACTGAATACAAATGGCTAGGAATAACTTTATTCAATGTGTTAAAAGATGCACATGATAAAAGTTACAAAATACTGTTAAAATTAACACAGAAGACATAGGTGCATGTGAAGACTTCATGCTCATGGACTGATAGCCTTAATCCTACAAAGATGGCAAGAGTATTTGATGCTATCTAGAATCAGTACAGCTTCTTTACAAATGCAGTAGTTCTCTTTCTAAATGGAAAAGACAACCTTAAGTTCATTTGTTGACAAGAACAATTGAGACTCCAACACAGTCTTGGAAATGACAGATAATGTTGCAAAGTTAACTCTCCCAACTTTAAACTTTTACCAAGCTACACTTGGTGAAGTACTGCTATGTTCTATCAAAAATGCAGACCTGTAACCCAACAGAACACTGAGTACAGAAATAAAGTCATGCTTCTAATGTTAACTGGGTCTTCACAAGTATGCCAGGACCATGTAATCCTTCCCAACAAATGTTGTTAGAATAATGAGGTATCTACATGTTCTGGGTGATGGCATGTCACTGTCCATACCATACAGAAAACTGGCAAAAATGATCTAGTGACTTATGTATAGATACAAATGGTTTGAGTAAAAAATGCGGTCATTGGGAGAAAGCATAGGTGTTGATTGTGCTGCTGAGTTTGTTGACATTTTCGTCAACAGGAGTAACTGAAGTGTGAGGAGCAAAAGTGAATCAATAAAGAAATTTGATTTCCTCAAATTAAATACTTCTGAACAACATGGTAATACCATGGCTGTAATCCCAGCACACAGGAGTTAGCTTGAAATTTCATGAGTAGACCCCATCTCTAAAATAAAATAAAATAAAATAAAATACAGACAATCCTCAAGGTAAGGGAAAATATTTACAAATCAAGCAATTTTGTAAGGGTTTTGTCATCTACACTATAGTTTCATATCTCAACAGAAAAGAGAAAAATAGTTCAATTAAGACATATGGGGAGGGGGGAACTGGGAAAGGGGAAATCATTTGGAATGTAATCAAAGAATATAGAAAATAAAAAAAATTAAAAAAGAAGTATAGAGTAGTCAAGCATTGTAAAAGAAATTTTTCCCTAAAAAGACACCCCCAGATTCAGTAACATTTGGAGTGATGTTTACATTCCCATGAGGGGAATGTAAATCAGTAGCCCAATGAGGCTGTTTGCACTGGACAGGAAAGCAACAGCAACAAACAAACCACACTTTGCTTAGCTCCCTTCTATCTATTCATTGTCCTGCTTCTGTTAAACTCTGTCCTTGTGGCTATCCTGCAAAACCTTTAGAATGTGTTAGCCAATGACTCTGCACCAAACCAAAAGTTAAGAATGTCAACAGCTAATTCTCCCCTCCTTGCCACCACCAGCCAGATACTTGTAGCTTTGACTTACAGACTGTCTTTTGTTCTGCTGCTATAAAAATATCAAGGAGCTTTCAGCATTGAAGGTTTCCTGGGGCAACCATCACCACCCATACTCCAGATAAGAATACATGGGAGTTCCTTTTGAGCTGTTTGGATAGGCAGAAAGTGGTCCAGCACAAAGGGTGAACATATTGCATATCAAATACAAATAATTTCTCTCTTTGTGCTCTGGAGAGCTTAGGACACTTCCCTTAAGACTCCAGATGATAGGCTAAGCAGTAAGATTAAAAACATGTTATCTGTTTCGGAAAGGCGAAGAGTTCTTTGCAAGGAGCAGGAAGGAGTTCATGGCATGCAAACTTTCTTCACATGTAGGTCTGTCTGCTCAATTCCTCCTAGAATACCAGTGCATGTCCCAGTTAGATACTGTTCTCACGCATGTGTTCCTGTACTCAGCTGGCTGGCTGAAACCAGCCCATATAGGCAAAATGCCATGGAGTTCTGGCCTTTTGAGGCCCAGGTCCACAAGCCTGTGCCCAGAGCACAAAAAACATAGAGGATATGGTGTTTTGTATGGATCTAGGTTTGTTTTCCCTTTTAATAAATGTGTCTAGCGCCGGGGGTGGTGGTGGCGCACGCCAGTAATCCCAGCACTCTGGGAGGCAGAGGCAGGTGGATTTCTGAGTTTGAGGCCAGCCTGGTCTACACAGAGAAACCCTGTCTCGAAAAAACCAAATCCAAAACAAAACAAAACAAAACAAAACAAAAATGTGTCTAGCAAATCTTTTCCAAGCATTGTTTTAAATTTTGTCTTCAGTCCTTAGGCAGATTTTCTTGCTTGAGTTCTATTCTTAGAAAATCACTTGTTGATGACTGAATGCTGTAAACATGGTTTTGGAAGCAAAAAGCTATAAGGAATTATAGTTTCTCAGATGGCCTGGTAATCGTTTGGCATTTAACACCATTAAAATTAATGTACAAAAATATAAATGCAAAATATAACCAGAGACTCACTGCAAAGGCCAACCTGCACTTGCTATCTTTCCTAAGTTGCTTGTCCATCCCTGGCCTTCACGTGTGAGCAGCTGGGAATCGAGGAGTCAGAAGTCCCCATGCCCTCGCTGGCTCTGCTTCCCTTACTTCCCAGATGTTCCTGTGCAGTGCTTACTTGGCAATTCATGGGCTTTCTTCCTTTTCCCTTTCCTTTTCCTCCCAATTAGTTATTAGTGGTCAAACTCAGTCAACATAAAACCCACACACATCTTCAATACAAACACTCCAATATTCTCAGTGATTCAGTCATTGTATGTAAACTGAATAAAATATGTCAACAGATAAGTGGGCAGTGTGGTGTGTATACACAGTTTGATTTTATACAGCTGTAAGATGAAGGAAATTATTTACACTCACAGGAAAATGGGTAGGACTAGAGGTCCCTGTCTTAAATGAGACACAGACCTAGAAAGACAAATACAGAATGATTGTGGTATGTGTGTGTATGTGTGCAAGCACACATGTGTGCATGTATATTCATATGTATGTGTGTGCATGCATGCCAAATGTAGCAGACTATGAATAAGGAGGAGGTCTGTAGAAAGTGTAAGGAAAACATGTGGTCCTGTGGTAAGAAAACAGAAGGGAGGAAGCAGATCCTCAAGCAGGAGAGGGGAGAGGGGCAGGGCATCGGAGAGCAGAGTGATAGCAACAAAGTATTATGATACACTCACAAGAAAAAGTCACTGTGATACAACAAAATACAATGTTACACTGGTATGAAAAAGTCACTATGACCCAAGAAAATACAATGTTACATTTGTATGAAAAAGTCGCTGCAATGCTGCTCATTTCTATGCGCCCCAATGAAAAGACCACTGCAGATAAAATATGCAATCGGCTGGATCTTTCCTTCCTTGAACATTTTTGCTCACCAATTATTTTGTCTTGTCAGGCACTGTAATGCATCAATGTTTCCCAATTGTTTGTTTTTCAGGGTGCCACTGCATGAGAGAGTAGCGTGGTTACACGAATCTATGAGAAACTGGACCAAATTAGGGAGAGAAAGTATTTTCTGGCGGAGGCCATCAAGGTTAGCGATGCGGTAAAGAGCCTCAGGAGTCCTCTGAAATTCTGGAAGGAGCAGCAAGTTAAGGAGTCTGTCAGAAGAGTTCTAGTGCTCTGCCCTTCCTCTGGCTCAAAGTTGTGGGTGGTGTTATTTGGGAAATGGGGTGAAAAGTATATTTTTGTGTCTGGCTACTATTAGAGAAACTACTTTTTTTCTTTCTAAAAGTAAAATTAGCAAATCTTCAGGAAATCAAAATCAAGTTGAAAGCATTCCACTCTGAAGATGAAATAATCCATCATTAAGTTCTCACTGGACATTAAAACCTGATAAAATTACAGCTTTTAGGACAAGGCAGCCTCATTTTGATCCCCTGAGACACTCTCCAGCCAAGGAGCACAGGCAGACACGTGAAGACAGCCATGTGTCTCTGTAGAAGCCAACACTTCCCCGAACAATAAAAGCTAAACTCAATGGGTTCTGATTATCTCAAATTTAATCGGAGGTCATGTACTTCTGTGTTATTATACTAGTCTGTGTGCTTGTTCCCTAGTTGGTTTGAAAAGACTCCTGTTGTAAGAACTCTGGAGGGTGGCTCCTGGGATCTGCAGATCAAACACCACCTTAGGCTTGAGACTTACAAGCATCAGCCACACTGGACTGAATCCTAAGTGGACACAGACGGCGGCCGGTCATTACCTTTTCGTATAGTCGGCGTGTCGCTGTCTGCAATCAGCTGCAGACAGTCTTGAATGACTGAAAAGTAAACAAACAAACAAACAAACAAAAAACCACAGTGTTTTAGTTATTGGCAGAAGCCAGAAGGCCACAAAGATATAGTTAACTCTCTGTCACAAGGAGCACTCTCAGCTTCACACCACTTGCAGCATGGTGGCCTTGCGGGCATCTTTGTGAAATTGCCCCCTTTAAACACACAGAGTTCTTGACACCCAAGGCTAGGCCACAGTGTTTTGGAAACACAGTGAGAGGCTATCTGTACCATCCACTCTCTGTTCCATTGAAATATTTCTGAAGCAGATTTATTCGTTTTGACTTCTTTATATTTTTATTATTTAAAATAAAACAATTAATACATTTAAATACAGGTTGATCATATTCTTCCACTCCACTAAATCCTTCCAGATCCTCTCTCCCTCCCTACCCACCAAACTTTAATATCTTTCTCAAGAGAAAACAAAACAAACAAACAAAAAACCCAAACCAAAAACCAATAAGCACAAACCCAATTAAACCCGTCAAAACCAACGAAACAAAACACTGAACAGAAAACAACAACAAACAAGCAAAAAACCCAGCAAGCCATTACCTGTTGTTATATTTTTCCAACCCAATTACCCGGTAAAAGAAATCTCATCTCAGTAACAACACAAGCTATAAGCCTAGATTGGGCAGATCTCCCACTACACTACTCTATTCCCAGCTATATTACCCCGTATAACTTGCATTTTCTCCAGACCAGGAGCTTCTCTGGCCTCTCTGTTTATCCTCCTTAGCTCCTCCCCTTCCCTTCCCCCTTAGGCTCCGTAGCTCCTCCCCTTTCTTCATGCCCAATCATTGGCTCAAGCCTTTATTTGAAAAGTTAATGTGTTTTAGCTATCCTGGGTTTCTTGTTATTCCAGATGAATTTGAGAATTGCTTTTTCTAACTCTGTGAAGAATTGTGTTGGGATTTTGATGGGGATTGCATTGAATCTGTAGATTGCTTTTGGCAAGATGGCCATTTTAACTATATTAATCCTGCCAATCCACGAACATGGCAGATTTTTCCATTTTCTGAGGTCTTCTTCGATTTCCTTCTTCAGAGACCTGAAGTTCTTGTCATATAGATCTTTCACTTGTTTGGTTAGAGTCACACCAAGATACTTTATATTGTTTGTGGCTATTTTGAAGGGTGTCATTTCCCTAACTTCTTTCTCAGCCTGCTTATCCTTTGAGTATAGGAAGGCAACTGATTTGCTTGAGTTGATTTTATAACCAGCCACTTTGCTGAAGTTGTTTATCAGCTGTAGGAGTTCTCTGGTGGAGGTTTTCGGGTCACTTAAGTAGACTATCATGTCATCTGCAAATAGTGATAATTTGACTTCTTCCTTTCCAATTTGTATCCCCTTGACCTCTTTATGTTGTCTAATTGCCCTAGCTAGAACTTCAAGTACTATATTGAAAAGATATGGAGAGAGAGGACAGCCTTGTCTAGTCCCTGATTTTAGTGGGATTGCTTCAAGTTTCTCTCCATTTAGTTTGATGTTGGCTACCGGTTTGCTGTATATTGCTTTAACGATGTTTAGGTATGGGCCTTGAATTCCTGTTCTTTCCAATACTTTTAGCATGAAAGGATGCTGGATTTTGTCAAATGCTTTTTCTGCATCTAATGAGATGATCATATGTTTTTTTTTCTTTGAGTTTGTTTGTGTAGTGGATAGCATTGATGGATTTCCTTATATTGAACCATCCCTGCATCCCTGGGATGAAGCCTACTTGATCATGGTGGATGATCGTTTTGATGTGTTCTTGGATTCGGTTGGCAAGAATTTTATTAAGTATTTTTGCATCAATATTCATAAGAGAAATTGGCCTGAAGTTCTCTTTCTTTGTTGGATCTTTGTGTGGTTTTGGTATCAGTGTAATTGTGGCTTCATAGAACGAGTTGGGTAGAGTTCCTTCTGTTTCTATTTTGTGGAATAGTTTGAAGAGTATTGGTGTTAGGTCTTCTATGAAGGTCTGATAGAACTTTGCACTGAAGTCATCTGGTCCTGTGCTTCTTTTGGTTGGGAGACTTTCTATGACCCTTTTTAAAGGATTGATCTAGCATTGAAAGGGAATATAAGGACAGAGAAAAAGGAGGGAGGTGATTGGAGAAGGGATGGAGAAAAGAAGGTTTATGGGACATATGGGGAGGGGGGATCCGGGAAAGGGGAAATCATTTGGAATGTAAACAAAGAATATAGAAAATAAATATATTTTAAAACAAAAAGAAAAAAATAAATATCAGTCACTAAGAATAAAAAAAAAAAAAAGAAAAGTTAAGGTGGGGAAGAAGGTTCACAAGGCAACTCCTCATCTTCAGCCCCTCCCAGGAGTGGAATTAGCATCAAAATAGAAGCCTAGGGCCATCCACAACAATAATCAAACAAAAGAACACAAAAAAGCTGTGGTGTCCACTAAGTGTTCATCAACTACACCTGGACTTGAAGCCCACTCTGAGTGATTGACATACCCAGGGGTCACTTCTTTGGAGAAAACTGATCTTCCTGTTCCCAGCAGGTATAAATGACAGCTCAGTTGTTAACCTTTACCCTAGTGGCTAGGTTTTCATTCATTCATTCATTCATTCATTCATTCATTAAAAAAACAAAATAAAATATAATAATATGAAACAAATACTATCACATTGAACTTGGACAGGATAAACCAACAGAAGAAAAAGAACCCAAGAGTGGACACAGGAGCCAGAGAGCCACTCATTCACACACTCAGAAATCAATCCCATGGAAACTCTAAACTGGGAACTCTGGCATACCCTGGAGAACTGATGCAAACCTGGGTAGGTCCTTTGGTTTTTACATACACCATATACTTGAAGAGTTACATTCATAAAAATTTTCTAAACTAATTTTCATTTAAGAAAATTCTAACATTAAATAGTGACTTGGTTAAAAAAAATATGATTTTTGCCATGCCTGAAAACGAAACTAGGTGCCAAGATTTAATGGCAGACAGAAGTGGTAAATGCCAACCTAAGGCGTATTCTGTGTATTCTGTCTTGATATTGGCAAGAACTCTAAAAATCAGGTGCTGGATGGCTGGCTTTAGGAAATATAAACAGCTTTTTCAGACTCTCAGAGATGCCAGGATGAAATAAGAGTTTAAATTCTCATTTGCTCAAGAGCCAAAGTCAAGTTTTTTTGGCCGAATATTTTGGATGGAAGAGAAAACAGACAAACACCCAAAACAAACAAACAAAAATGTTTAAAATATGATATAAGGTTCTCTGAGGTTACAAAGTCAACGAGGCCTCCTGGAATCATCAGGTCAAACCTACACATATCCAGGGAGAGAACAACAATTGTTAAATAAAGAAAATGGTCCGAAACAAATGCAGGGCCTTTCTGCTGACATGTAAGGAGAACCACAAGAAGCAGTAAATGCCTTTGCAAATGCAAATCATAAATCTAAGCATGCATTAAAAAATTAAAAATTAAAAAGTATGCAGGAGGCAGAGGCAGAGGGATCTCTATGCATTCAAGGGCAGACTGCTCTACACAGTGCATTCTAGGCCATCTAAGCCTGCACCACCCCTCCTCCATCTACCTTTTAAAAAAACTAATAATCAAGCTTTATAAAAAAAAAAGATTTATTTATTTATTTAAATTTATTTACATTTCAAGTGTTATTCCCTTACCTGGTTTTCCCCCTTCTGAAAACCCCCTATCCTATC
This sequence comes from Apodemus sylvaticus, assembly GCF_947179515.1. Classification (NCBI taxonomy): domain Eukaryota; kingdom Metazoa; phylum Chordata; class Mammalia; order Rodentia; family Muridae; genus Apodemus; species Apodemus sylvaticus. The sequence continues at coordinate 5,638,960 of NC_067489.1, read as the reverse complement.
CCCCCACCCCCTGCTTCTATGAGGAGGTTCCTCTACCCACCCACCCACTCCCACCTCCCTGTCCTCAATTCACCTACATTGGGGCATCTATTGAACCTTCATAGGACCAAGGACCTCTCCTCCCGTTGATGCCTGACAAGGCTGTCCTTTGTTACATATGCAGCTGAAGCCATGTGTACTCCTTGGTTGGTGGCTTAGTCCCTGGGAGCTATGGGGGGGAGGTGTCTGGTTGGTTGATATTGTTGTTCTTCTTATGGGGTAGCAAACCCCTTCAGCTCCTTCAGTCCTTTCTCTAACTCCTCCACTGGGGACCCCAGACCACAATCAAGCTTTTTATTAGTATATAATCATTGTACAAAGTAATGACTGTCATAAAATCATTTTCAATATACTATGTATTCTGACTCTGACCACATTCACTTGTCACCCTCGTCTGCCCTCTCCTATGAAGCCATCTCCTCCTCCCGATTAATCCCCCTCCTACTTGTGTGTGCGCATGCACACGAAAGCCTGATGATGAAATGAAGTGATGCTGATGTAATCTTAGAATCTATAGCCCTGTAGGAACCCACAAAGTAACACTGTTAGTAGTGTTAGTACTGCTGGTTTTTAACATAGTGTAGTCGGATAGCTGGGAACACGCTAGGAGGACACTGGTAGAGCATTTTGTACTAACTGAAATAAAGTCAAGGTGCAAGAACTTCCTATTGGAATTACTTTACGACTGTTTCTTTAAGCTCAGTAGGACAGTGCCATAACCCTAATATCCATGTCCTACCAAACATATCTGTTCAAACCCACCACCAAACTGGTAGGAAAATATCATAATTTAATTTTGGCTGAGCTAAAACTTGGCTCTAGCCTACACATTGAAAAAAATTAGTTTGGCATGTATCATGAGAAATATAACCCTTAGAAGAAATACAACCCTTAGAAGAAATACAACCCTTAGAAGAAATACAACCCTTAGAAGAGAAATTTTGTTGCAAGAATTGCTCCTCGGAGATGAAAACAGGCTATCAAACTGGCTGCTGAGTACCAGGATCTCAGGTATATTCACCAAATGAGTCAGTTCGTCAGTAGCATTGGGTCAAGAAGGTCTCGGGGCTTTTAGAAAACATTTTTTTTCTTTTAAGAAATTTGAAATTTTCTACCATTAAACTTTTTCCAGTTTCTATTAAAAGATTTGCTGCACAGTGAGCCAAACTCAGACAATTGTAGTATTGCCCAATAGTGTAGATATACAGCCATACCATCCTAGAGATCCATTGTCTAATGAAAGAACCAGCTGTTGATAACAACTTGGAAATTCATTAATAGTGCGTAGTATTTCATGGGTTTAAAAATACCTCTCCCCCTCCCACACCTGAAATGTTTAACAAAGTTTTCTTCTCGGCTAAGTTGGCAGTAGAACCCACCAAAGACTGAACCACAAGAAGGTATTGCTAGAAACCATGACACAGTGCTATACAAAACCATGATGAATAATCTGAGAATGGTCACATTTTAGATCTCAAGAACATTTACTCATAATAAACTACATAATATATCTAAAAGGAAAAGATTGGCTCTGTGCAGTAGTTTATAAAGTAAAATTCCTGAAGGATGAACACAGCTGCCCCGCCTCAATACTGTTGTGAGGAGAGCCAGCAGTCTTCACAGTGTTAGTTGGGGCTCTTAAATGTTACTCATATGGAAAACTTGTCTCCCTATCTAAAAGCTACAACTTGCAATATAGTATCCACATACTTTTTAATCAAGAAAATTGGAGCATGTGATTTGAAACAGGAAGGAAGCCACTAATGTGTGCTGTTGCTTTATATATCAAGCTGAATCTAGTTGGCTGTATAATATTTCAACAAATCAAAGTCTAATATAAACAAAGTAACCATTATGCAAATGTGCATGGTTATGACTGGTTCATGAGAAAAAATGTCACACATAAAGATTTTCTCCTGCAACACAGTTTCCCAGTGTGCCCTGACAATTATTTTGCCAATCATGTCAAGGACAGAGAAAAGCCAGACTCAAAAAGATGCTGCAACAGAAGAGCACCCACATAACTCCCTGTTTACAAGATTGAGGGGCGGGTCTCCATCCTATAAACATTAGACAGCTCAGAACATCTTTTCTGCTTCCTGTTTCTTTCTAGTTCCCATAAGCTGGGATCTTGGGTACATTTTTCCAAATCTATAATCTATAATCTCTCCTCAAACCCAACTAAACTATTCTTGTCTATGGTGGGGACAAGTACAGAAGCAGTCTGTTCCTGCTTGGGAAGTAAAAAATCTTTATTTGAAAATAATTACTGGTTCCCCAAATAACCAACTAGTCTTGTTATTGTTGCTGTTGCCAAGGAGACAGACATCACACAGCAGAAACATGGCACACTGTCAATCGTGGAGAACACACAGCTTTCATTGAAAAATGATTTTATGACAGTCATTACTTTGTACAATGAATATATACTAATGGACAGCCGACAGATAATGAAGTCAGACCATAATTCTGCCCCTTATCTAATATGTATTTTGTAGTGCTATCAAAGCCAGAGTCTATTGAAATTTGCAGGTATTTTGTAGTAAATGGAAGGAGCTTGTTTATTTGCTAATTGGTTGGTACAAATATATATATATATATATATATATATATATATATATATATATATATACACTGAATTGCTAATTTATTATCATAAACTTTATGCTAACTTTGTTCCGTTCCTCCAAATGACCCTGGAATTCCTTGGCTCACCTAAAATGTGTTTTCACCCCTGGGAATATTCACAAAGAAGTCTATTGCAGCATGCAATACAGAAATATGCATTTTCATGTTTATTGTACACCTATTTATAAGAGCTAAGCTATGGAATACTGCCTACATTGTCCATCTAATGAATGTTTAAAAAGTGGAATGTATCTAAAATAAAGTTTTATTCAGGCATAAAATAAATTATGTCATTTTCAAAAAATGGATGGATGGTAGATTGTCAAATTAAGTGAAATATGACAGAATCAGGAAGATAAATATGTATATTTGCTAAATATAATAAATATGTATATGTGAAATCTACATTTATATATATGGTAGGATGTTATGATGTATACAACTCACATATAACACATAGTCACACAAACACATATAACACAAAAGTAAAAGGGGGAGTTATTTGGAAAGAGCCCACATACTGTTGTTTCTGGGGAGATGCAATACACACATCTAGTCACACCAGATCAAGGACCCATGACAGACCAAAGTATGGATACCATCACAGTCCAACTTGGTGAATCCTGAGTTGTTTTTATTGGGGTTACTTATAATGCAGAAATGACTCAGAGACATCTGCATCACCAAATCCTACCCCCAGCATGGGTGACAGAGTCAAAGCTGGGAACCTGGAGTTCAGTGCACAGCCTGCAGGCTTCTCAAGAGGTTGGAGAGTGTCCTTTCCAGGTGCCCTAGTTGGTCTAAACCTCTTCCTGGCAGCTCGGTTGGTTCCTGCTTCTTTCAGGCAGGTGATCTGGTCTCAGAGTCTTCTCTGCTGCCTCTCTCCCCTGAGAATTTTCTTTGCAGCTCAGCTTTTGCCTTAGGGTTTGCTTTGCTCTAAAGAGACATCATGACCAATGCAACTCTTATAAAGGACAACCTTTAATTGCGGCTGGTTCAGAGGTCCATTATCATCATGGTGGGAAGCACGGCAGCATCCAGGCAGGAATAGCGATGGAGGAGCTGAGAGTTCTGTAACTTATTCTGAAGGCAAGCAGAAGACTGGCTTCCAGGCATCTAGGAGGAGGGTCTAAAAGCCCACTCCCACAGTAACACACTTCCTCTAACAAGGCCACACCTTCTAATAGTGCCAGTCCCTGTGCCAAGCATATTCAAACCACCTCATTTCCCTCCCTGGCCCTCATAGGCTTGTTAAAATACATGAGTCTATGGGGGCCATGCCTAAACATAGCATAATGCAAAATTCATTTAGTCCAGTGTCTGGGATCGGCACTTCTGGGCTCCTCCAAAGGAGGTCACTTTATCTCCAGCTCTGCCCTCTGTAGTACTCTAGGCTCTGGTTGACTCTACTCCACTGTTCTTGGTGGTTATCCCATGGTATTGGCATCTCCAACACACTGGACTTGTCCACGGCAATTAGGCTTCACCAATATCTTCTCATAGGCTCTCTTCATGGTGCCAAGCCTCAATTTCTTGGCACCTCCTTCAGTTCCTCGGCCATGAACTGCAACTGAGGCTGCACCTTCACCAGTGTCCTTCCCTGGTTTCTCACAGTGCCAAGCCACAGCTGTTCTCCATGACCCCTTCATACCTTCAGTGCCAGTACCACCTGGGTGATTCTTAAGCATTATCAAATTCAGCTGCAGCATGAGGTAAAATCTTGGCTATTTCTGGAACACAGCTTCTTTGTGTGCTCAGAAAACACTTCCCAGAAGATTTTACCTCAGTGATATTGTCTCTCCTTAATCACTGCTAATTTCTTAACTCTAGCTAACTAGCATCAGTTGTTCCAGTAGTCCCTTCTAGTCTTGACACTAAAGACAGAGCCACATAGCCAAAGGTGCTGATTTTTGGCTGCTTACTGGGACTGGAACATAGCCCTCTTGTTCTATTACATTATCACCAGTTTTCTGTTTTCCAATTCCTTCTCTGATTAAACTTGGCTGTCCTTGAATTTGCTCTGTAAGCTGACCTTGACCTCAAAGATCTGCATGTCTCTATCTTCTGAGTTCTGGGATTAAAGGCATTTACCAGGCTGGCCTCGAACTCAGGGATCTGCCTGCTTCCGTCTCCTGGGATTAAAGGTATGCACCACCGTGTCTGGGCCTAAACATGACCACTATTCCTCAAGTTCTGGATCAAAAGCCTGTGTCTTCCCACTTACAGATCTGTTATCACAGTTGTGTTCTTCATTTCTGGATTGCAGTTCATTCCAGATTAAAAGCCCAGATGAAAACAATCACCAAGTCCCTTGTTCAACTGCAAAAACATAATAAACTTAGCGGGATGGGATCTTTCTTCACGAGCACAGAACCTTAATCTCTTTATCTCCATGAGCTTGAGCTTCAGTTCCATTCATTGTTCCTGGCGCCCCTTTAATACTTGAGCCACACATTTCCCCCCTTTCTCAACTTGTTCCTTTGCATCCAAATGTTCTTAATAAGAGTAAACTTTAGTAACCACAGAACAGAATTTATACCAGGCTGTTTTGAGACTTCCTTTGTCAAGGCAATTAATCCAAATCTCTTCGCCTTAGCCTCAGGTGACTTTTCAGACAAGAGTAAAAAGCAGCCACATTCTTCATCAAAATATCACAAGAACAGTCAATAGGCCACATACTAAAATTCTTCTTTGAAACAACCTGACCCAGTTCTGCACAGTTCAAGTAACTCTCAGGACTAATGTTTTCCATATCCTTACTAGGATGGCCCATTAAGTACCAATTAAAGCATCCTACTACTTTCTAAAGTCCCCAAATACACATTCCTCCAAACAAAAGCATGGTTAGACCTATCACAGCAATATCCTAATCCCTGGTACCAACTTCTGTCTCAGTTATGGTTTGCATTGCTGTGAACAGACACCATGACCAAGTCAACTCTTATAAAGGACAATGTTTAATTGGGGCTGGCTTACTGGTTCTGAGGTTCAGTCCATTATCATCATGTTGAGAATGGCAGCATCCGGGCTGGCATGGTGCAGGAGGAGCTGAGAGGTCTACATCTTGTTCTGAAGGCAAACAGGAGAAGACTGGCTTCTTAGGCAGCTAGGAGGAGAGTCTAAAAGCTCACCCCCACAGTGACACACTTCCTCCAACAAGGCCACACCTACTCCAACAAGGCCATATCCTCTAATAATGCCATTTCCTGTGCCAAGCATATTCAAACCAGGATAGCTTCCTTTGGTCTGAGAAGGTCTCTCGGCTTTTATTGCTTACTCTAGCAGGGAAGGGTCTACTGAATCTGATCAGTTTCTGGGACTTCCTGAAACTATTTTAAATGTTTAGCTTCCCGTTTAGGGAGATTCCTGCAGGAGGGAATGTACCAATCTTAGAGGAAACTGTTACATGATATATAAGGATGGTAAAGGGTAGCAGGGTTACGTATGTATAGGATTAAAGTTCATGATATACTGAATGAAACTAATGAAACCTCAACTTTTTCTAGGTAATATACATCAATTCTTAATCTCAAATAAAAACCATGTTTTTGACTAATGGGAAATTTTATGCAGAGGTCCACAGGGTGCATACTCTGCCACATTGGCTCCTCTCTCTCTCCCTTTCTCATTTATTTCAGAGTAACTACACAATGCCATCCAATGGCTGTCTGCCCAACTGGCCAGGATCTAGCTCTTTAGAGACAAATGTCCTTTAAAGGACGCCATTCCTTGGATAAACTTGCTCCTGCCTGGAGCAGCTCACCTAATAAAAACAACTAAACAGAAAGACAGATATTACCAGCTCTCCCAAGTTCACTGATAGTGCTGTATTAAATGCTCTGACAGAGGAGGCTTACAATTGCATGGAGCAGGCCATTGTTTAAAGGAAATCCAGGTCGGAATTCAAGCAGCTCTGACATCATATTCACAGGCAAGAGCAGAAAGCAGAGAGGAGGGGGAGAGGGAGGGAGGGAGGGAGGAAAGGAGGGAGGGAGGGAGGGAGGGAGAGAGAGAGAGAGAGACAGAGAGAGAGAGAGAACACTTCCTTGCTTGCTGGCTTGTGGTTGTCTATCTCCCATAGTTCAGAGCCTCCCACCCATGAAATGGTAAAACTCAGAATGGTCTGAGTCTTCTCCATAACTTAAGAGCCAAGGTACTCTCCCAGAGATATGACCACAGGCCAATCTGAAGTAGATAATCCTTCAAAAGATTCTCTTCTCAAGTGACTCCAGGGCATGCCGATTTGACTTAAAACTCACCTGGAATTATTAATACCAACAGCATATCACTTGAAATTATATAGTCATTTTGAAAATAAATATTCATGTCCGAAAAGTACAAAAGCTAAAATCATGAAGAAATACTGATGTTTCAAGGCAGAGCTAGAAAGATGTCCCCGAGCATCCTGCATACTCCGAAAGCTGACTTATCTACTGTTTTCCACATGCTGTTTTCTCTGTGTGTCTCACCATGATGGATGACTCCAGGGAACAGACTCACTGCTCCATTTGGCTCCACTGACTAGCTTGGCTTCCCGGCTCTTATTTCCCAAAACTTCTAACTCAACCAGAACAGGGTTCAGATATTTGGTTATCAGATCAGTATTTCCAATTTTAAAGACATTTTTTGGAAACTGAACAGATGCCAGCCCTTACAACACACATACACACACACACACACACACACACACAGGGCAGGGTTCAGGGGAGTCTTACCACTGAAAAAGAGGAGGAAAAAATGAGCAAAGCCTGAGTCAAAGGTCACCTAGCAGCAGCTAGCTGTTCTAGGAAGGAGCCCACCCATGCCTGGAAGGAGGGTCAAGTTCACCTAAATGGCAGGAGATCTACACTGCTTTCCTCACAGACAGGGTGCAGCCTGTAGGTCAAGCTATGCTGGAAAGACTAAGCCAACATTTCCAATTTGGAAGACATCACAGCTTTCCCTCCCTCGGATCGGATTACGGAGACCAAGAAAGGCCACTCAAAAATAATATTGGCATGTCTCTTTATCCAAGAAAAGAGTCGTATTACAATATTAGGTATTAAGTTTCCCTGTTATCTTCTAATTTCTAAATTTTATGATTGTTAAATGCAGTATAGCATCCTGGATGGAACCTAAACTCCCAAGTTGCAGCTGGTGTTGAGTTCCTAGAGGAACATTAGCCTGGATTTCTTCTTGTGGCCTGCTGCCACATAGTTACGGGAGGCTAGGCAGAGGCATCCCCAAAGGCTCTGAACTATCTTTGCAACCCTGTATAACTCAAAACCCGATTCCAAACTGAGAAGTCTATTTGGATAAATGGATAAAAAACAAGGCAGACTGAACCAAGTTGTTCAGTAATTATTTGGAGATAAAGTACAGATAATTCTTGCATCGTTGTGAATCTTAAACGATTCTGATCCTTGCTCTTGTGATCTCTGGGCCCCTCTGCGGTCCCTTATGTCTCCCACCTGTCCCCGTTTCCACCTTTGCTTTGCCACCGCTACTGTTGCAGGCACGTTGATAAATGTTATCCACAGAATAATAGATACAATGTTCTCAGAAAAGAGTTTTTTCTTTCTAGAATAAAACACAGGTATTTTTACTTTCCCTGTTGACTAATAAGTAAGGAAATGCTGAAGCTTGGACCTGGGATCCTGTGCATGCCAGGCAGATGCTGGACCACTGGCTGCCTCCTCTTCCCTGGTTTTATTTTGATTGAGGCAGGATTCACTAAGCTGCCTCAGTCACTCATCATGTGACCCTCCTTCCTTGGCTCCAGAATAGCCGAGTTGACGGGCTAATTTTGTTTGCCAGGAAGCTGTTTGAAAGAAGTCACCTTCTTAGGCTCTAAAGATGTTCTTATTTGGATTGTGAAATGAATAAAATTGTAGCTGGTGAAGGCTCAAAGCACAGGACAGTGTAATGGCAGTTTTAAGGAAACCAGATTATGTAATATTTTCAAATTATGTTGCTTTAGTTTTCTTTATTATTATTAAGAATCTTTCCAAACACATTTAAAGGATTAAGAGTGAATTGGTGGTTAAGATAAGCTATTTGGCGATTCTTTAATCCTGGGTTTCCCCACATTTCTGTTTATTATACTGTAATAAAAAAGACCTTTTAAAATGCACTAAGCTTAATAAAATATAATTCAAATTCAAAATAACTAAAAAAAGTATGCCAAAATTCTAAGTTTTAAAATTAAGTGAAAGTACTAATTGTTGCTGGAGGACTGAAGAATTCGCAGGGATCTGCCTTTCCCCTCTACCGTTGTCACTCAGAAACAAAAAGAAGCAACTCCCAAATCAGGGCCTCGGGGGACCCTTTGAGAGTAAAAGGAACACCCCAAGGTTATTTTAAGTCCAAGAAAACAACGGAACAACCAGATGTGTAACAAAAGTTTACAAAAATGAATAAATTTTTCTCAATTAAAAACTAAGACTCTATTAAACCACGATAGAAAATCCTTGTGTTATCATATAACTTTTTAGATAATCACAATGGTCACTGATAACAAAATAAAATTTCCTGATTCAAAATAAAATGTCCTGATTTGATAGTATATAAGAGTTGATACTTTAATTGTCCAGGAACAGAAGACATTTCCTTTCCTTGACACTCATATCTAAAACTTTCTCATCTTGGGATTATGAGTATTGGGGAAATATATGGAAAGAAAATATATGTATATCATACACTGACAGTACATTGTTCTTTAAATTTTACAAATTGTTAATTAATTTCCCTCTCCCAGTTGCAGCAGTCTGAAATATTTGGATGCATAAAATCACAAATCTATAAAATATGCAAGTGGGAAATTTTTTTAAAATAAATCATTACAGGATATTTAACACTAGTATTCCTCTCTTTTTCTATCTGTCTCTCTGTCTCTGTTTATCTCTGTCTCTCTGTCTCTGTCTCTGTTTCTCTCTGTCTCTCTCTGTCTCTCTCTGTCTCTCTCTCTCTCTCTCTCTCTCTCTCTCTCTCTCTCTCCTTTTTCTTCCTATGTAGCCCTGTTGGCCCAGAACTTTCCATAAAGATAATGTTGCATCTTGAACTCACAAAATCCTTTCTCCCTCTACCTCCCACATGCTGGAATTAAAGACATACATCATTTCTCTGCTCTTCTTTACTCCTAAGGCTCTTAAATGAGTCTATATCCTCTTTAGAATGGCGAAGTTGTGGTTTCCTTTTGAAACCAGCCTTTAGAAGCCTGGAAGTGTAGCAGACATGACTTAAGACCTCTGTGGCATCCTGACTGACTATGTATTGATGTCCACTACTCAGTCTGCCCAAAGCAGATGGGTAGAGGAATAAAGCCGGTGCTAAACTATCTCACATAAATCAGGTGTATAAAGAATTCGAAGCCGCAAGGTCACTAGCACAGGAGTTATGGAGAACAGTTGCATAGTTTCGTTTGAGACAACAGCCTGAAGGGGGATGGAGAAGGAAGGAAGTCATCCAAGTGTGAGAGGTATACAAGTGTTACCACAACAAAAGACATGGGGTTAATGGGTTAGGGGCAAAGGAACACTTAGTCAGAACAAGAGACAAGGAAAGAGAACTGTAGCTTGCTAGTTAGGGAGCCAGGGCAAATGTGCTTTAACTTGATAAACCAGAGGAAACAAAAATCTCCTCAATAAACATACAATGGCTCTATATAAGTTTGAAGAAAATACAAGATGCAGTGCAAGTATTTACATCAATGTCAAATTGTAAAATATAAAATTGAAACTAAAATAAAAACACGTGAACATATTTCTAATTAGTGAATGGGGTTCACACTCAAACTTGAGAAGCTATCTGAAGCTATATAAGTACCAAAATGAAGGTACAAGAATGAAAATACTAATGAGCATACAGAAACCTGAATTATAAACCATGATTCTATCAAATGCAAAATTCCTCAGAAATAAGAGATACACAAAAGCAATTGTGCATCCTGTATCAGTCACAGTAATAATAAAATTATTATTTAAAAGACAAGTAGTAAATTAGACTAACAGAATTGCTAAGAAATCAGTGAGGTACTTATTGGGTTTTTTTTTTGTGCTTTTCTTTCTTCTATGTTTTTTAATCCCCCCTTTTTTTATTCGATATATTTTGTATTTACATTTCAAATGATTTCCCCTTTTCTAGCCCCCCACTCCCCGAAAGTCCCATAAGCCCCCTTCTCTTTGTAAGAGAAGAAACAAAATATAGCAGGGTATACTGCTTGTACCATTCTGTGCATTGTGATTGTGTGCTATTATTACATATACCATGATATATAGATGTTATTACATGCTACATAATCATTCCATCCATTGTAGCATATGTACTGTTATTACATATGCATTATGGCATATGTGCTCTTATTGTGTACATTGTACTATATATGCTGTAATTATTTCAGCATAAAAGGTAGAAGGTAACTCACACTACATATAGTATATTTCAGGTTTGTACAAGATTTTTGGTACTGCAGTGCATGTAATATTTCCATACTCTTTGGGCATGTAACTTAGCAATTCAAGAATTTTTGTTGTTTATATAGCTTTTTTGTTTTAACTGAGGCTATCAGAGAAGCAGACAACAGCAGGAGTGTGTTAAATTGTATTGTTATCGAACAGGTATTGCTGCTTTTTTCCTCATGAAGAAGGAAGAAAAGAAAGTTCATTTCAGTAACTCCTAACTCTGCAAACGGCTAGGGAATGGACAACAATCACTGAAGCCACAACGGAATTATTAGACGGAAATTAGTTGCATATGAAAAGGGTGCATTACAGTCTTTGCCATTTCTGTGTGTTCTGCACCTGCCTCACCGTGTGTGCGTGTGTTCGTGTGTTAAAAAATATTAGTAAACCTCCATAATGCAGGATCTGTCTGCATCTGAACTTGGCTGGAACATGGGAAATGGGAAATCTGTAAACGCCAGGGAGTGGCTTCTTGACTGGGAGGCAGGTGGTCACGTGACTGCGGTGACAGGAAGCGCTCTGCTGCTTGATCCTTTCACACACCCTCAGTGTGAGGGATATGTGCACCCTAGTTCTCTTGTCACCACAGACATCCACCTGTCCACATACCCTGCTCAGTGTAGGACAATGCACGCCACGCAGTTTATTGCATTTGCTACTAAGCCATACAAAGCGCTTCGCGCACTGCGGCCAGGCTGGGCGGCTGCAGGTGCGCGCAGCACAGCCCCAGCTCCTAACTGCTGCGCCCCAGACGTACCTGTTTCCTCCGATCCCTGGAAAGCGCGTCTGTTCCTGTGGCGTCTGCTGGAGTTGTGGGGTCGAGGAGCTGCCGGTGTTAGGAGCTAGGAATAGAGGCAATCAGTCGTTACTGGACAGCAGTGGAGTGGCATACCTGAGGCTCCTGCACAGGCAGAGGAGGGGCGAACTCACTTTGACTCCTGGGGTCAACCCTGGAGTCCCCGCGGCGGCAGGTGTTGCTGAACCTCGGTAACTCTGCAGCTCCATGCGCAGGCTCATCAGGTCCGCTTGCAGGGCAGCTAACTGGTACAAGGACATCGCTGTGAAACTGCTGGACAACAGGGCCAGCAGGAGGGTAGCAGCCAGCAGCCTTCCATCCCTGCAGATCCCAACCCAGGCACCCTCCTTCTGCGGAGTGAAGGGAACATATCCTTCTTTCATATCTTCTCCTTTCTCAGGGCAAAAACAGAGGCGCGGTGGTGGCAGGGTCTTTGCAGACTCATCCATTCCAGGAGAAGCACGTTGAAGGTCTAGGCCTTTGGAGTGAGTGAGCACAGGAGCGGGTCATTTCCTGTCATCCGTGTCTCAGGAGGCTTCCCTCAGAGCACAGCAGGGCTGGGCTCCCCCAGGAGCACTCTCCTGACTTTCTCTCTTCTGCATCCTTTGCAGCCCTGAAGTAGGCTCTCTGGCTCTGGCCTTCCATGGATTGCTCAATCCGCCTTCCGCATTTCAGTTTCAGTTTTTGTAAGATTCTGTCATTCTATCTCAATACGGTCCTGTTTGTGGGAGATGTGAGGCCCTGACACGGCGGCTGGGGGCCTCTCGGAGTTCAGATTGACTCACTCCAGACAAATTTGTCCAAGGTGCTTTCCCTTCAGCATGCTCTTCAGAACTGTCTATGGAGCCACATGGATCCTAAGGAAGGGGAAAGGGGACGCTGAAGGCCTAGTGGGGTGTAATAAAGGATAATTAATGTGCAAGTCAGATAAGCTCACTGCTTGAGCCTGAACTGCATTTGGCTGCAGGACAAGGAAGCTAAGAGCTCCCCAGTGGAAGATGAAATGGAGCGACAGAAGGCGGAATGAGTGAACTCCACCCAAACTTCTCTCGGCTCTCATCTTGACAGGGCTACAAAGAGAACATGCTAGAGATCTATTTAAGTCCACACTGGGGGCTCTTTAAATGTGGGGTGGATTGCTGGGAAGCATGGCTTCCTCTTTGCCTTTGAGACTCAGTGTCAGAGACTCAGTCTCCACTCCACACGCCCCCAACCCCGCGCTCCCCTCCCTGACTCGCTCCGCCCTCCTCCCTTCCCCACCCTCCCGCCCCCATCTGCGCTGGGAGCTGATGCACAGCCTCCACACTGATGGCATTCCTGTCACAGGTATTGACATGCAGGTACTACTCCATTTCAGTCTTCCCTGGTCTGGAAGGCTGGCTGGGGGCCAGGTACCTCAACATCCTTTTATCTTTCAGTATAGGCCATTGAGCACTTAGTCTAGAGGCCATCTGTCTAAACCGCAGGCTCCTATCTTTTAGCCTCATGCTGCCCTCCCTCTCGAAGTCCAGACTGAGGCTTCCCAGTCACCCGTCCTGCTTCCTCCCCTGGCCCTCCCTACCCCAATTACAGAACCTCCGTGTGGATCCGGTTCTTCAGGGTTTCTCTGCATATCCTGGCTGTCCTGGAACTCTCTCTGTAGACCAGGCTGGCCTCGAACTCAAGAGATACAAACCACCTGCCTCTGCCTCCTGAGTGCTGGGATTCGGGGTACACACCACACCACAGCACAGAGGGGAATTCTTGCTCTTGTAGTCAGTGCTGAAATTGGTATTGTTGTATGGGTGTCCCAGTAACATCTGCAGGGGGTCCCCACCAAGATACAAAGTGTCAAAAACTTCGGTTGGATTGTCATTTCCCATCTCATCCCCAAGGGATGCTCTGACTCTTCTTCACTGGGACTGCCACATTGGCTCTTCCTCCATTCAGTTCTGTGAGTTCTAAAGAACTCTGTACACCAGTTGCTGCAATCTTTACCCCCCAAATGAGCTGTTCTCTAATCTGCCACGTGAACGTAGGATATGAAGGATGTGTGTCACTTTTCTTTAGGTCCGTCCTCAAGCAATACGTGCGAGGCCATGTTCCAGTTGAGCCTCACAGATAATGACCCCTGGTATAAATGGGGGATTCCCTAGACACCTCCACACCCAGAGAGTCTAAGACACTAAGACTCACTCATGAGACTTAATGGTAGAACTAGAATTCTACCACATGATAGGCTGAGATAGGAAGATTGTGGGTTCAAGGTTAACGGGGGCTTCATAGTAAAACCCTTCTTTAAAATCAAGCACATATCTCAGTTTTGTATTATTACCAAACTACATACAGAAATAAATGACTTGAAGGAGTGAAAGACCAAGAGAGATGGCAGCTTCCTCCTGTTCCTCTGTATAATCATCCAGGGGGAATTATCTAGCAAGGCTAAAGGATGCCCTTTTGCCTTCTCTACTCTAATTAGGCAAAGAACATCATGGCCAAGATCCTCAAGTTAAAGCCCAGACAATTTTGAGTTCAGGTCATTTTGGAATAAGTGTCCAGTGTTGGTTCAGGCAGTAGTTGTCACGGTACATCAATGGCTACAATGCTTCTTCCAAAAACAGGTTGCCAGGGAGACGCCTCCCTCTGGCCCTCTGGCTTACAGGCACCACGGTTTGTACAATGTCCACAGAGTTCACACAAAAACAGCTCCTTTATATTTATGGCTCTTAGATTTCTTTTCTTTTTCTTTTCTCCCCCCGCCCCCCAGAACAGAGTTTCTCTATACAGCCCTGGCAGTTCTGGAATTTACTCTGTAGACCAGGTTGGCCTCGAACTCAGAAAGTCCACCATGTAAGGCACATCTCTTGGAATATTAGATAGTTAGATCTTGTTTGAATGCAATAATTTCATCGGCATCTTGGCGCTGAGGACATTTGCATTAGGTTTCTTGAGAAGGAATTGCTGTTTCTGGTGGGACTGCTGGTTGCTCAGGGTGCTGGAGTGTTGCTGATTCTGTCTCTCTCTCCTGTTAGTATTGGTTTTTTTCTGATTTGCTGTGCTGGCCATGATGGATCCTGGCTCTTTGTTTCTGCTCTTATGCATTTACTCTTTCCTGTGCAACACTGAATGGGACTCTTCCTCCCCCCTTTCTGCTCTTATGCATTTACTCTTTCCTGTGCAACACTGAATGGGACTCTTCCTCCCCCCTTTCTGCTCTTATGCATTTACTCTTTCCTGTGCAACACTGAATGGGACTCTTCCTCCCCCCTTTCTGCTCTTATGCATTTACTCTTTCCTGTGCAACACTGAATGGAACTCTTCCTCCCCCCTTTCTGCTCTTATGCATTTACTCTTTCCTGTGCAACACTGATGGGACTCTTCCTCCCCCCTTTCTGCTCTTATGCATTTACTCTTTCCTGTGCAACACTGAATGGGACTCTTCCTCCCCCTCTGCACAGTACTCAAGAGAGATGATTTCTGCAGGGTTGACTCCACTGTCATGGATTGCACGCTGTCATAGAATGTTCCTATTTCTATCGATCCTGACTGGCAATCACTAACTTTAAGGTCTTGAACTATAATATTCCATACTTTCCTGGCTGTTATTCTGATGTTTCTGCCTTCAGAGAGAACTGGCATTTTTCTCTTTCGGCTTTTAATATTGTTTCTTTGAGACATTTTTTTGATAACTTGACTGAAACAGGAGATGGAGATGTTCTTCTCTAATGGCTTATATTTAGGGACTCTGAATTCCTCTTAAGGAGTCTATTTTGCTTTGGTTTGAGAAAATGTGTGCTCTAATTTGTTGACTGGCATTCCTTGGCTTCTTGGAATGTTGGCTGTGCTCACTCCCATTTGGAAGTATTATTGTCTCAGCTTTGGCTGCTAGTCTGCAATGTGTTCTTTTTCTCGGTTGTATCTGTTCATAATTCTTCCCACTATATTCTGATTTGATTTCCTCTTTACTTTTAGCATTGCTACCTGCTTTTTTTTTTCAGTCTCGATATCCATGATTTCAGCTATTTTATCCATTTGCTCACTGTATCAGATAGCTTTTTTTTCTAGATGAATACATTGTAAATACATATCATAAATGCAATCTTATTAGATTAGACTATACACATGGTTGTGTGGTCCCATTCTGACTATCTGTGTGCTGGACAGGCTGAGAACCAGGTACCTGCTTAGCCCAAGAAACCGGATACCTCGCAAGTCCCAATCTGAAACTCTGGAAGATTCCACTGTGTGAAGTCCATGGTGAACAGGTGAAGAAGACGCTGAGAAGTAAAAGGCAGCAAGAGCAGCAACAGGAGGAGATGCACTCCAGCAACAAGCAAAGGGAGGCAAGCAATGCCTTCTCCATCTCCCCGTCCCCAAACCAGGAGCCATTCATCTGTGCTTCACTCCCACTCTGGAGCAGGTCCTTCCAGCCTCAGCTCCTCCTTCCCGAGAATGCTCTGACACCCATCCAGTCTGTCTCTTTGGCTATGCACCTGTCTTTATGCTCTGTTACATTCTAAGTCTCTTATTTATTTTGTCCTTTATTATGAATCTTCAGCAGTGTTTCTGGGTCACCCTTTCTCTCTCTCTCTCTCTCTCTCTCTCTCTCTCTCTCTCTCTCTCTCTCTCTCTCTCTTGCTCTCTCTCTCTTTCTCTCTCTGGTTTTTCGAGACAGGGTTTCTCTGTGTGGTCCTGGCTGTCCTGGAACTCACCCTGTAGATCAGGCTGGCCTTGAACTCAGAAATCCTCCTGCCTCTGCCTCCCCACCCTTTCTCTTATTTGTTGACAGTAACACATGGGCTACTTAATTGACATGAACTGCTTGGTAAAATTCAGTTCTGTCCAATAGCATTCTTATTATTGATGTTTTATATAAAGATATGAAAATTTAGTTTTGGATATTCATTTTGACTAAGATGTTATTTCAAGGATACTTGGTGGAAGGACTTGTTTTAAAATTTTTAGGAATGTTTATGACCTGTCTCATTAATTTATAGTTCCCTGTATTTCATTAAGGTAAAGCCTCACACTACTTCCCTTGTGAGGTTTAGACTTTAGACATTTGAAGACAAGACATATCCTTGATAATTTTCTTATTCTAATCTAAAATGTCTCATTTACTTAATTAATTAAAGCCGGGTGGTGGTGGCACACACCTGAAATCCCAGCACTCTGGGAGGCAGAGGCAGGTGGATTTCTGAGTTCGAGGCCAGCCTGGTCTACAGAGTAAGTTCCAGGAAAGCCAGGGCTATACAGAGAAACCCTGTCTCGAAAAAAAAAAATCCAAAAAACAAACAAAAAATAATTAAATAATTTTGGTTTATATGATCAGTCAGACTAACCAGTAGAGAAAGTTTCCTGTAAGTAATTATTTTCTGCATAGCTATATAGCTGTCATGGTTTTCCTTGTGGTTACCGAGGGTATTTTATGTCATGTTATATTATTATTGGTTAAACAGGACTACATTTAATATTCAATATATTATATATACCGAATGCAAAGCTTTTAAAAATTAAGGCTATCATAACTTATGTCTATGAGAACAATGATTATTTCCCAAATGTGTAAATATAAAAATGTAAATGGTGATAACAACTTTAAAGAGTTGATTCAAAGAGCTGACTGGCTTACTGGGTTTCTGAGGGATAATTTGTAAAATTTTGGTGGCACGTCCTTTGGAATGTATGAACCTTTAGATCATGTGAGTCCCTGAATCTGAAGTGAGTTTCTAAGACACCTTGAACAGAAAAATATTGCATGGAAAACAAAATTATAGTGAAAAATATGTTCAAAAGAATTAAACACACATGCTGGCTAGTTCTTCATCACTGCAATCACCACACAGGATAAAAAAGATTTAAGAGAGGAAGGGTTTACGTTGCCTCAGGATTTCTGAAGAAGCAGCCCACCATTTCAAGCAGACAACTCGGAGCATGGCCAGGCTGGACACACAGGCAGGAAGCCCAGCCTCTCCGCTGGCTTCTCCATTCCGCTTTGTAGTCTGTCCTTGTATCCCGGCCCCAGGGGTAGTCTTATCCCTCAGTCAATGTCTGCAACCTGGGCATATCACACCGACCACACCTCTGCCCAGGCAGGACTGGAAGTCAGAGGCTAGCCTGGGCTACATATTGAGATCTTATCTCAAAAAAACAACCTAAAAGTCTTTCTGTCCTATCACTAAAATAAAATAGGGACTTCATAATTACAACCAAAAATATAATGTTATCTCATAGTTACAGCTGTTTATATATTTCAAATTGAATAATAAGCTTCCAACAATTTCAAAATTTAAACACAATTCAGACCCTGGATGGTCACACACCTAGGACATGTTGTCAGGATACAGTGCACATAGTTCATGAGAAGTTCAACCAGCCATTGTCCACTTACACGTAATATGTAACATAAAAGTTAATACCCTGGCCATTTTTAAAGTAAGTTTTTAATATATTTTTGCTGTGAGATTTGTTTATTTACAATTCTCATTCTCTCCAGACAAGGGAAGTTATGTTATTTTATAAATCCAAAACCAAACAAACAAACAAAAAAAAACAAAACCAAAAAAACCCACAACAACAACAAAACTGCATGTGTAACATCTGTTCAAAGAATATACACAAACACACTGCCCTGGTTTGAATATAGTTTCTCCCTATCCAAACTCATGTCAGGACTTAGGGCTGGAGAGATGGCTCAGTGGTAAAGAGAACCGGCTGCTCTTGTAGAAGACTTCATTCAATTCCCAGCACCCACATGGCAGCTTACACCGTCTGTAACTCCAGGTCCTGGGGATCTGACACCCTCACACAAATATACATGCAGGAAAAACACCAATGCACATAAAATAAAATAAAATAAAATAAAATAAAATAACTTAAAAAGCAAACGACTTGGTCCCCACAGAGTGGTGATGAGGGGACAGAGCTAGTCAGAACTGCAGGCATTAAAGGATCCCACAGCGATGCAGAACCGGTCAGAGGCTGAGAAGGGGAGAGGAGTGCTCAGCATGGAATGGGACTTCTGCCTCAACATCCCCACCGCATTCAAACACTGCACACACCAGGGCTCTGGGTACATTCTGAAAATATAAGAGCAGTAAGAGCCGGAGGACAGGGAATGCTGGGAAGCGCTGTCTGCTGATAATCACACCCATGAGCTCTCAGTACCTGTGACTATCTGCTCGAGACCTGCAGAAGTTCGAGCCAGCCAAAACTCTGCTGTTGACTTGGTAGGTGGCCCCCAGGTCCTCCACCTTACTGGGGAGCTATTGGTTGTTTCTGGTGGATGGACAATCATTCTTTTGAGGGGTATGTGGCCATGGGTAGGATTTTCATGCTCCGCCTTCATGTGTCGTGTACCTGTGACCATTAATAATTAGATTTGGTGTGTTATGAAACTGTAGCCGGCAGGAGGACATGCTGAGGGGACAGGGACGCTGCAGGGGAAATTAGAGGTAGATATAATCACATTTCATTGTACATGCCTGTCAAGTTCTTAAGAATTAAGAAGGGTTTTTAAAAGGAAAATATAAGGAAGTATAGGTCATTAAGGATTACAGCCTTTCTTTTGGCAGCAAATTCATATTTTGGGGGAACTGGAGGTTACACCAGAGTACATTGTATAGGGTGATACCGCCCCTGTGTCCTTACACATAAGCACCTGACTACAACTGTGCATCTAGTTTCTACCATCTGATCCTCATCAGAATCTAATCCTATGTCAGTGATGTTCCTGATTTTCTGAAACTGAGAGGCAAAATAAGCTTTATTCCTTCACAAATTATACAACTGTAAAGCCTTAGAAATTCTGTTATAAAACGAGAAAGGTTTGAAAAGCTATCATTATCTACTAGGATCTGAATGCGTCTCTCAGAAGCTTGCTTTGGAAAATCACTCCCCTGTGTAACATTGGCAGCTGATAGACTGATGGAGACAGCCCGTTCTGACAGTGAGAAAAGAAATAGTGAACAGACCAGAGCCCAGAGTCATATGGAGACAACAGGACTCCCACAGAGCAGAGAGGAAGGAATGCGCAGGAAAATATAGCGAAATAATGACTGAAAACTTACTAGTACAGTGTGGCTACTGGGACCTACATGGGCCAGGAGAATCCCACACTCATGGATGGATCAATGCTGATTATAAATGGGCAGGAAGTTGTGAATTTCCACTCTTATTATGTTTCACATACCTTTGCTTTCTGCCATTGGATGATACCTCCAGAGGAACCCCTGATAGGAAAAGCTTCTTGACATTGAAGTCCCAGCCTTGAGAACCGCAAGGCAAATGAGTTTCATTCCCTTGAAGACAACCAAGTTTCCGGCATTGTATAGTACCAAAACAAATATCAGGACAGGCATCTGTTGGTTAGCTCAGAAAAACTGGGTTCTAGAAGAGCTGAGTGACTGGGTTCTACATGTCTGTACTTTTTAGTACTAACCTCACCATTTCACATCCATTGTGTTGTTTTACTTCTGTGGAAAAAGTTACTATTCTGTGTGATGTCCTCGTTCTAATGCAGGTTAGCCCACACCCATTCTCTATTTCAGATTATCTAATACTTTTGCATAAGCATGTTATTATTCCCAAATGGCAATCACATGTGCATATTTTCTTCAGTGGCATTTCACATGATTTAAGGGAAGAGAGAAATGGCCAAGAGACAGAACAGCAGCCTTTGTGATGTTTGGCCTCTAACTCCAAACTAGAACGTTTTACCAACATTCTAATTTTTTAATTTTTAAATTAATTTAAAAACATAAAATTAAGCGTAATTTTTTAAACAGATTTTTTAAAAAAGATTTATTTATTTAATGTATTTATTTAATGCTTTGCTTGTACACTCGAGTGCCACAAGGGGGCACCAGATCCCATTACAGACAGTCGTGAACCACCATGTAGTTGCTGGGAATTGAACACAGGACCTCTGGAAGAGCAGCCAGTTCTCTTAACCACAGAGTCATCTCTCTGGGCCCCCCCCCCAGCTGCATAATTCTTAATACTAATGCTCTGTGTTCATACATGCATCACTCTGATCTGCATTACCGTACATTTCTTCTTTCTGATGCAAAGACCACTCTGCATTTCTTGAGCAGTGGTTCCAATGGCAATAGACGCAGCTCTCATTGTTAGGAATGATTTACTCCTCTTCTGTATGTGAGATTGCCCAATTATAAACGTTCAGGAGGTCAGCTGTCGCTAGCACTTGAGCCTGCAGTCCTCTAACCTTCTGTCCTCTATAGTTCCCAATGACCAGTGTGCCTTTGGTCTCAATGGCGTTTCCTTGACACAATTTGTTGGTGTCTCTTGAAACTGTCTTAGCTTTTCCTCTCGGAGTTTCTCCTAAATGTTTCTATGTGCTGGTCACCATATGCTCACTCCTTTGGGGGTTCTTTGACATTTAATGTGGATATTGGTATTTTTCCATCAACAATTTGAATTTTCAGCCATTGCTTTGTTTCTTTTCTGCCCCTCCCCCATTCCCATCGTGCTCAGATGGTGACAGCTCTCTATAATATATTTTAGCTTAAGCAGCATAAATACTGATGTGTTTTCCTTAAAAACATATGCAATCATCCTTTTCAGACAACCAGTTTTATAGATTGAGTACACATAAAATCATTCTATAATTTTGTAGCCCATGACTTTGACAGTTATTTTCAGCTGGCAGTTTAAAATTAATAGGCCCACCTCACGGTGTATCGTGAGGGAATTTCCAGAGGGGTATAACTGAGATGGGAGAACACACCTTGAAAGTAGGCAGAAAGTAGGGCCTGAAGTTTCGAGAGGAGAAAAATAAAAAGCTGAGGAGCTTCAGCCATCTCTCTGCCTCCTCACTGTGCCTGCAATGTGACTAGTTGCCTCATGCCCCTGCTGCAGTACCTCTCCATTGTGATGGACTGTCATATCACAAACCAAAAGGAAATCCTCGCAAGTCAGTAGTCAGGTGCTAGGCCATAGCCAAAGAAAAGCCTAGAGCCCCCAGGGAAGTGTCAGTGGGCTATTGTCTCACTTTCGGACTTTGCTGCAAACAGAGCCATGCATGTCATCTATGCTGGCACCCACAACAGCAAGCAGCCTTTGCGATGCTTGACCTCTAAATCCAAACTAGATGCAACATGTTGATAATCCTGATGTTGCAGATGGCCTAAATGTCATTTGAAGATTTAAATCATGGTCTGGTCCCTGGTTCCCTTCTCCATCTCTACATTACCATCCTGTGTATGCTAAGTCTCTACTTTCTTTGGACTTGGGAGTCATTAACAGTCCAAGATAATCATACCAAGTCACAATTTTTAATTACTTCTGCAAAGACTGTTCTCACAAGTCTAGATTGTCAGGGTTGGAAACTGCTTTGGGGCCATTATCCACCCAACTGATCCACCAAGGATCACCTGTCAATTTAGATGTATCATAGATCCTTTCTCTACAGAAGACATTGCTCAGATTAACAGAAGAGACTTGAAAGGGAGCTGAAAATGCAGTGGCAATAATGCATTTTGTATCTCTTGGGTTTAAAGGCTGAATTGAGAGTTTATGGAAGAATATTTAGGAAACATGCACTGCTTGTGGGTGACCGATCACTAAGTTGACAGCTTAGGTATGACTTAGGAGAAGTTACTTTTACTGTTTGTTGTGGTTTGCGGAATCTCTCACAAAGGGTCCTCTGTAGAAGACTTGTTGGTGCTGTTGAAAGGTGATGGATCGTGAGGGTGCCAACCTCGTCAATGGGTAAGCCACTGAACACAGAGATGAACTGGTCACTAGGAACAAGGCCTAGTACAAAGAGCTTTTAGGATCTTTCTTGTCCAAGGATGCTTTAAAGCTGTTTCCCAGTGCTGGGAGGTGAGCAACTGTGGACTGAGACTTTCAAACCATGGGCCAAAGTAAACTGTCACTCCTTACCTTTTCTCCACTACTTTGTTAGAGATAAAAACAAACACATAGTATTTCCCCCTTTTCTATAAGTTTATGAAAGTTAAAAAAATGATGGAACATAGTAAAAAGTTGTGTAGAGAATAAGGAAGTGGTACAGGACCTATGGACTCCCCATATGGCCTAATGATTTGAGACTCAAGCAGGAAGGAAAAATCCATGAAGCCCCACAGGACAGCTCAGCCTCATAGTTCAACATCTTATTTCCTTGCTCCCAGTAGAACATTTGCCAACATCAGCTTCTTAATGGACCTGCTAAGATTGGTTCTCAGAAGTACATGGTAGGTTTTTGGCCTTGCTTTTCAGTCTTAGTCACATGATAGAAGGCAGTGAGTTACCCAGTGACCTACTTTCTTAAGTTTGAAGATATAAGTAAGAATAATTATTCAAGAAAGGGAAATAAATTATGCTATCACAGCAGAAACCTCCTTTACTCCCCTTAGAAGACAAAACACTTGAGTGTATATGCAATTTACACATGAGTAAATTTGCATAGCAAGTCTGAATCTGAGACTTCTCCTTTGAAAATATGGAGCACAAAAGCCACTACCCATCTGATATTCCAGTAAAATTGTTATGTGAATTCAGCATTAGTGATTTTTATTCCTAACCATGGTTATTTGAATGACTCTGCTTTAATAAGCATAATGACTGTTTACACTGGGCTATGATCTTTATGATTTTATTCTTACACATAGATTAGCTCTGACATATACACTGTAGTATTCATGAACTTTGGAACAAGATGGTGATTCAAAGACCACTGAGTTGAAGAACTTTGTCCCTGGTGAATGTGCTGGGAGATGCAGACCGTTCACATCTCCTATGACTGATCCATGAAGTGGGGCACTTCCTATACAAGGGTTTGTCATTAACTGTTTATGGAATCTTACTTACCTATTTGAGAAAACTGTTTCCACATTCACAAACCTTATAATATAGGTTTTGTGAATCAAATATATACTTGGTGTCTGAAACTCAAGATGCTAGTGACTAATTCACAAGAAACCCAAATGTTAAGTCATGGTACAGGGTTGAAATAGAAATGGATTTCAATAGGAACTCAGTTCTCACAGCTCTGCAGGTCCACTTATTAAAAAACCACAATGTCTAAGTACTTTTACCACTTTGGGCTTCTGAAATAGGACTCCACAGACCTGAGGCAAAGGAAAGGGTATCTCATTCCTCAGCATTCTGGAAGCCTGGAAGCCCAGGGCCGAGGTGAAAGACCATCTACTGAGGCTGCTGCTGGGCTTGAGGACAGCAGGCCCTCCTCCTTTCTGTGCTTTGAGAAGGCAGAGGACTAGCCAGCTCTTTTTCATTGCACATGAAATCCAGCTGTCACCTCTTCTTTGTTCTAATTACCTCCGAAAGCCCCTTTCTAATACCACCAACTGAAAACTGAGGTGTCTGCACAAACCCAGGAAAGCCCAATGGACAGGGTGTGGCAGTCCTGACTCTGAAGATTACAAACCCTTGTCTCCACCCTTGCTGGCCCAGTCTCTCTTGTTCTTATGTATTTTTATAATGCCATGCCCAAACTCACCTTAGGAAAGTGCCAGCAGGTGACATTTACACGGGTTTTAAAATTGTCGGTGATAACGTTAAGAGAACTACAGATACAGTGAAAAAAAAATCCAAGTTGGGACATAATGACTACCACTTGCATATCACCTTCCTCCCGTGGCCCCAATTCTGATCAGTACTATCTACTAGGCTTACTGACACCTAGTATCACTTTTCAGCCCACCAGCTCTTTCCCCTCTATAACCTTCCTTCAGTGTACCCTCCTTTCTGGTTTTGTCTCTAGCCTTATTGACAACTGCCTACCAGTGTCCATCTCACAAACTCGGCCTTTTCCTTGGCATATTCTGCCTTTGTCTTTTCCTTATCTGTAAGATGGATCTCTCAGAATTTCCTGAAATTTAATCTCAGTGATTTCCAACATTTCTATATAAAATGTGTGTCCATTTAGCTTCTAGATTTGTTAGTTGTTAGCTGTTGCTATAGGTTTCAACCTCTATGACATGAATTTTTTATACTATTTCTCTGTGCTTCCTTCCTTGTGGTGTTGGGGGTTGGCTTAGTAACAGGTAAGGACAAGGTGTCTAGGACCCAATAGGTGCCATATATAGAAAGCAATTGTCAGGTCAGCAGGAAAAGGAAAACAAGAGTATGTAATGGAGACCTGAGTATAACCAAAATTAGGTTGAATGTGATGGCTATTCAAAGAAAAAACAAGCTTTGGGATTACACAACACTGAGTCAGGGTCTCAGAGGCACTTACAAACACAAGCACCAGGTCCGAGTCAGAGAATGAGTTCAATTCATGAATTAAGGTGAGGTTTGAAACTGCTTTATGATGGAGCCAACAGACAGGAAAGGTGGTCTTCAATCTGAGATGCGGCCACTCAACACTCATGGTAGAGAGCGGAGGGGTAGCCTTCAAGGTTAGGATTGAGTTGATAGACCCTTCAGTTATAAGAATGGCAAAGCAGTGGCTGAAGACATGGCTAAATGATTTAGGAAACTTGTTGCTTAGCCAGAAAACCTGGATTTGATTCCCAGCACCTGTAACTCCAGTTCCAAGGGATCAGATGCCCTCCTTTGTCTTCAGAGAGCACTATACACATGCTCCATAGACAGACATACTTGCAGACAGATAAATGACAAAATGGAAATATTGATCACAAGGTCTCAATAAATGTCAGGTCCAATTTCTGCAGTGGTAGAGCAGAATTGTGGAGAGGAGGAGACAGCAAGTTGGTTCTCAATATATCAGGGAGCATTTTATAACTTTACAGCCACTCCTCCAGCCTCAATCATTATTAAGAGAACTAGGAAAGTATGAAGTTTGAGTGTGCTGGGCCTCTGCAAGAAGCCACACATGTAACTTAATACAGATTGCCACATACTAACTTCTAAATTCCAGTTCTTGGCAATTCCTTGGAGTGAGTCATTTTGGATTCAAATTTCAGCAATTCTAATCTATCCCAATATTTTTCAAGGCATTTGAGTAAATTAGGAAAGGTATTCTAGATTGAGACTGAGTGATGGAGGATGTGGTGGGGGAAAAATCTTTCTGTGAGTACCCCAAGTCAAGTTACTCACCTGCTATAAAGCTTATGATGAAGACTTGGTGACAAGAGCCTATTAACACCTAGGCCTTGTTTCTAAGCATTCAAGTGCCATCTTCTCCATCCCTACCATTTCCTAACTTTCTAGAATGTTGCAGGAAGTTGAGGAAGAGTTCAAGAGCTAAATATGAAATGTTCAAAGCAGAGATCCAAAGTCTACTTTCTGAGTCTAGGCCAGGTTATCTTTGACAGTACAGGAGCACAGGCTTCCATGGCATTTTCTCACAGTGAGACAGTCTGCAGAAGTGATTCATCCAGACACTTCCTTAGGATGCATTAAGGCATGATGTGCACGTCCAATCATCCATCTTGGGTAGACACTACTCAAATACAAAAGTGTCATTTTAGGGAAAGCAAGTTACAGACCCATAATGGCTAACTGTAAGAACATTTTAATCATCTGGAGTCATTAACTAAAACACAAACGGGAGGAAAACAACCATCAACATTTCTTAGAAAAGTACTTTATGAAGTCTGAAGGAGACAGTCCAACAGTATCCATGTAACTGAAGAGATGTTTGGGGCTTAGGAACTCAACAATTCATATGTAGAAAATGTTTTTGATATCAGCCTAAATTAAATGCATGAGGACTGCCATATTCTTGGGAAAAGGCAATGCAAACATTTTCATTCACACGATTAGAATAAGATTCACTACTTTCAGTGAAACTCATGGTTTTATTGAACCGTTAGATAATTTAACGCCCTACCATAGACTTTACATGGATAGAATTTTTAAAAAGACTGAATACAAACTATCTGACATTAATCAAGCTGTTCATGTATCAATTTATTGCATGTCAGTACAGAAAAATAGAAAGTATACCTTAAGAGAAATCTGAAAAAGAAAAACTGAACCAAAAACCAACCACAAAACCTTGCAAATGTTTCCTTGCCATGGTTAGCGCATAGTTAAGAGGACATTAAAATTTGAGCTATAAAATTTTATTACTATTTCAAAGAAAATACAGCAATAACAAAATTATGGCTCAGATTATGAAACTGGACAAATGTACTTCATACTGAATGCTCCTATATGGAAGATGAATTTTAGTATAACTTGTATTGACAGAAACTATTATAAATGATGTTACACACACACCCGTTATATATGTTTATATTGCACTTTTTGTCAAAAAGTGTGGGTTATGCAGTCCTATCTTTAATCTACTTTTTTAAAATACAAAATATAAATGGAGGTATCTCTGTGTCATTGGCAAATGTTAACTAGAATAAGATGACTGCCTGCCTGCCACACAGGAACAGTGCTTCCAATGAGCGGGAGGGAGGTGCATATGTAGTGCGAATACAGTTTTGTATTTTCTACTCTAGCAAGCTAAAAAGTAGACCCCTGTTCTGTGTCAATTCCAACTTTACCTGAGTCACATGACAATACCTAAGTTTAAGTAGACATTCCAAAAGAGTTACTTCTGACTAATTTTTCTTTGCAGTTCT
Source organism: Apodemus sylvaticus (assembly GCF_947179515.1). Classification (NCBI taxonomy): domain Eukaryota; kingdom Metazoa; phylum Chordata; class Mammalia; order Rodentia; family Muridae; genus Apodemus; species Apodemus sylvaticus. Next base: position 5,611,553 of record NC_067489.1, on the reverse strand, counting down.
CTTTAAAATATATAATTGTCAAACACAACAGGAAAAAGACTTGAGGGATAATCAGAAGGCTCAAGTATGTCAATGATGGCCTAGATCAATGGTTCTCAACCTTGCCAATGCTGTGACCCTTTAGTACAGTTCCCTCATGCTGGTGTGACTCTCAAACCATAAAGTTATTTGTTGCCACTTCATAGATATAATTTTGCTGAATTATAATGTAAATATCTGATATGCAGGCTATTTGATATGCAACGCATGTGAAAGCTGTCTATGATAGTTTTAACCATCTCTACCAGCTCTACTCCCACCCACGCCAAACCTAACAGAAGCTCAAGCATCAGGTGTGAACTTCAGGGACATGCATGCTATCACTCCAGTGATGTCACCAGAACCATGATCTGTCTCAACATTAAATGTCTCCAGCCCACCCATAAGTGTATCCAGCCAACATAAGCTTTTGTGTGACCCATTTTACAGCAACATTTAATGGATGTGTCATCACAGTCAAAACCTTAAGACAGTTAAATGAGGCACAAGGGTCACCTTATTTTGGGGCTTTGATCTAAAATTGTGTTCTGAAGTTTTCTGTTCCTCCACCTCACCAATTAAGTATTGCTACCTCTAACTTAAGAGGAGTGGCCAACAGATGTCAAGTGGTTTCTAATGTATGGTACTAAAGTCCAGTAACAAATACTTTCTTCTTTTAGTATGCAGCATTCTCTGTAGGACCCTTTTTTTCCCCTTAAGTCTTGCTCGTATTATTCTTTAAAATATAGAACTTAAGATTTTTTTCTAAGTTTATCTCTCCTAAGTCTCATTCTCTATTTCTCTATTATTCTTTAAAATATGAAATTTAAGATTTTTTCTAAGTTTATCTTGCCCTGTTTACAATAATTTTAGTATTTCTAAATTCATAGTAGCTGCAAAACTTAAGATTATTTATCCATTCCTCTCATTTCTCTATGAGTTAGAAATTGACAGACCATTCCCACCAATGATGAGTCCGAAGTGAAGGAGCAATTCCTGCAGTAGTCATGTTTCACTGAGACCAAAAGTCACTGAGTCTTCAGAAATGATGCTTGGTTGCATCATGGCCCCTGAAAGTTTGATTTTGTTTTCTATCCCTATACATCTAATGAAATCATATCAAACAGATAGCTGGTAATGAGAGATGTTCTCTATCCCTAAACATAGCTGTCTCTGTTGAAATGAAGTGCTCTCTCTAGGAGAGCAAGGTGGTACACTTGAGTGCTGTTCTTCCACCCCACAAGTCCCAGTCAGCAAAAGCTGAACAGAAAGTGGCAGAGAAAACAGCAAGGAAGAAGTAGCCATTTCCATTCAGTGGATGATACATACATCACATTGGTACATTCCTCCAGGCCAGGTGACTAATGAAAACAGAACTCCGATACAGTACTCTGTAAATGTAAAAACTAAGTACGCCATGACAGCTCAAGTCTACATTCTGGCTGTTGCTAAGTACTGCCCTTTCAGCAGCTTAGTATTCAGAATAGTCATTCTACATAGCAAAGATTGACAAGATGAAAAGCAGCCTTTAATTGTGAATTTACACATACAAAATACATCCTCCACGATGAGTTACCAACTCTTTAAAAAACAAGACTCTTTACAATTAATAATTTATAGAAAAGCATTATTATTTAGAAATTATACTTGCTATACATTATTGTTTTCTAAACATTGGCATAAAATGAAGGCTAAGAATGCTACTTGGCAAAAGTACTTCTAGCCCTATGTTCATGGAAAGTTTTAAATTAAGGTCAAGACTGACTCATTATTACTGTGCTCTAGCTGCTTATGGAAGGTCAATAAATACAGCTAAGCTATCTGCAATCATGGGTTGGAGCTGACCTAATGTGCAAGGGCTCAAGCACATCTACCTGGTGAGGATTGTGAGAAAGGACTTGGCAGGTTCCACCTCCTGACTGGAATGTAACCAAATGCTTCCAGGCTTCAAAGGGCTCACTTTGACAAGTATAACTTCCCACCTACAGTTCCTTAATTGCTTTATGTGTAACAGGCTGGGAAAAGCTTTGGAATCCTTCAATCCCACCAGTAAAAACTGACAAATTTTCCTAAGACTGTCCCTTTATATAGCCCATTAAAGAGAACTAGAATATTAAGCCATACTTAGTTATTTGCTTTTTTTTTTTTTTCATTTCGAAATTTACTTGCAAAAAGTTCAATAAATGATGCTTGCCTCTGTCAGGTCAGGCACATCCTAGGTACTGGGACTTCATTCAGATGAAAGCATTGCATAAGGCCGTGTGCACACACATGTTGAGTTATACTCACTCAACCACTGGCTAGTTCTAGCCCTTGCTGCAGCTATTATTGTTTAGCTGAAGATTCACAAACTGACAGAGGCTAAAATTTTGTTTGCAACCAAAATCACAAATGTTAAAAAGTTCAATATACAAAGAAAGCTGCAGAAAATGCAAACTTCCTATCCCACTAGCCACAATCCAGACAGCTCCTAACAAAAACACAGTACATTTATATTGGAAAAGGTCCTGTTTATTATTAGGAAAAGCCGGATCTCAGTAGCAGCAGAACATGGAATCTGCCCACAGGCCTCACACTCATTCCTCACCAAAACAAAATAGAGTTTACATAAAAATAGATATAACCCAGGAAACCATATACATTGGCATGTGACTAGTGTTATTTACATTAAAAATATCGCATTGCATAAGTCAAGAATAAAACACCACCATGCACTTCATCTTAATGTTTAAGGTGAAAACGCAGCAGCACTTGCTTACCGTGATTGTCCCAATATTCACTAAAGGAATGACAGACACCTGAAGGTTTCTTGTTTCCATCTCCATCTGAGTACAACTTAGATTATACCACTTAACCAACAAGACACTTTTGGATGACATCTATCAAACCAGCATGTTAAACTAAAGTTAAGGGTATTTCACCAGGCTGAAGTTCTGATAGGAATATCAAACACTCTTAAGAAGCCCAGTTTTAAAACTTGGAAAGTTACAGGATCATCAGAATGGAGCGCTGAGGCCTTTCAAACTCAGAGTCACTGTGCAGACCAGTATGAACACATACCCAGAAAAGACATCATTCGCCACACACTGAAACCCAAGGTATCCATCAAGAGGGTGGCATCAGATGATGGTGACATTGGATGTTGTTTTTGTCATGTCTTCGGGAGAATGACTCTTGACCACTTCCTTGATAAATTGTTCTAGCGCAGTGAAGTAACCTTGGCACTGCCATGTGTCATTGTGCGTCCCATCTGGGAAAATGGCTAATCTCTTAGTCCGGGATGGGGAGAGCTCGTAGAGCTGTTTCATCATCACGGGTGGAATCAACTGGTCAGAGAGGCCAGAGATGAAGAGAGAAGGCATTCTGCACTGGGAGATCTTTCTGTAGGACAGAAACTTATTTTTATAGCACCATAAAGGAAGGTAACGCATTGGGAAGAATGAAAATAGAGTGCTGGCCATGTGTGGTATGCTTAGGAACGTGTTCTCCACCATGATGGCCGAAATCCTGTGAGAATTCTCAGAAGCCAAGTGAATGGCCACTGCTCCTCCCAGGGAGCGGCCAAAAAGGAAAACCTTTGTTTTATCGAGGTCAGGTCTAGTCATCACATAGTCTAGCACAGCTTCAGAATCCAAATACAGTCCTTCTTCACTGGCTTCTCCTTCACTTTTCCCATACCCCCGGTAATCAACAAGCACGAGATTCACTTTGAGGTTCACCAGCATAAGCAGTGCGTTTGGCAACCTGTGGCCTATGTTGCCTGCATTTCCATGAAAATAAATTATGGTCGGGCAATAGGGGGAATTGTCTCCAGTGTATCTCACCAAGATCAGATTCAGACGCACTCCATCTTTGGTTCTGATGAAAATGTTTTCGTGGGGAATACCCGTGGGCATGGGAACATAAAGGCGGGAAGAAGATGGCTGTTCTGGAAAGTAGAGCAAGACATCTTGGAATTTATATAAGATACCTGCAATTGACACGAATATTAACAAAAGTAAGACAATGCCTCCATACAGATGAAAAGTCACTATCAAAGGTAACAGAGAGATGCGGCAGAGAGCCCAGGACCAGGACGCCAGGGCCAGCAGCCATCTTTCAATGAAGCTCCACAGCATCCAGGATTTTTCCATGGTAGCCCCACGTAGGTATCCTAGAAGACAGAGAGAACCAGTGATTCAGCACACCTCTACTTCAAAGGTAAGATCTGTCATGAAATGTACTCGGGACTCTAGGAGCTACACCACTCTGGGTCGTTACAACTCCCTTTAACCCCTATTCTACATCTTCCCAACCTGTAGTTACAAACCACCGGCACCAAACCCATCCACTGTGAAATGGTGCTTATTTGCTTCCAGGTATTTATTCATGTATTCTCAGTGATTTGACAAAAGAAAACAACAACAAACAAAGTTCAAATGACATTCCCAGCTTTACACACGAGGAGGAGATGGAGGCTTGGCTCTCTGGCTGCTGTCCTAGCTCAACAAGAAGTCAGGAGGCAGCATGCTGCTTGAAGCCCTTCTTACCCTCGGTTCTTTTAAACCCCTTTCTTAAAAAAAAATCTACATTCACTGTGATACAAAAAACAAAAACAAAAAACAAAACCAAACCAAAACAAAAAGCAGTAACAGCCAGGGGCCAAAGAAACAGGATCACGAGTTCATGGAATATGGATGGTTAAGAGATACAAATTTGTCCTGGATAAACTGTACCTATAAAGAGGGGACTAACAGGTTTTAACCTACCAAAACCAATTCAAGGTACCTTACTCTAGTATCATATTACTTCCAGAAAAACCTTAATCTTTGATATCAGACAGAAAACAATCTGATTGCAAATGCAGCACCATAACATGCTTCTCTGCTCCCCCAAGAGGTCAGTCATGGGTCAGCAAGGGCTGGGGCTAACAAAATCAAGTTGTTATTAATGCACACAGATCCTGAGAACCAGAGATAAAGGACACAAGAGGATGTGCTAGACGCAACAGTAATACAGCCCTGAAACACTAACTACCATAAGTTAGGACGACACCCCAGCAGAAAGCAGTAACGAGTAACAACGATCATATGTGACGAATACTCTCTGCCAGAAGGCAGTTTGTATTCAAGTTTACCAGGTGAGCCCTCTAGAGATGAGGAGGAACTTGAGTTTGAGACCAGTGCTGGCCACTTTATCTCAGAGATAAAGTTTATGCATATTATCATAAATGAAAAAAAAGCCTGAGACAATTTTCAATTTTCTTTAAATGCTTTTAAAAGTACTAATGAGCTACCAAGAGTATTTAATGACTGATTGCCAAAAATAAACTTATAGACTGGTTGAAAGAATCTATTACTTCATAGATGAGTTTTTACTATTGCTTCGCATCGTCAAGAATGGTCTCAAACTTCTGCTCCTCCTGACTCTACATCTCCAGTGTGGGATTTACAGGCTTCTACCATAATGTTCGGTTATATATGGTACTGGAAGCTCAACCCATCCAGGCAGGCATGCTAGGCAACTGAACTCCTCCCACCTTCTCAGTCCTCATGCTTGAATTTTATTCAAATGAGTCATTTTGAACATGAAACAACAGCAAAATCCTTTTTTCCTTTGATTTCCAGAAATAAACACTGCCATCCAGTTGTAGCAAGCTTTATTACAGGAAAAGAAGCACTGAAGGTCAAATAAAAACAAAACTTAAAAAAAAATACCCAAGCACAGCAGTTATTAAATCTGGCTGGCCAAAGTGGACCCACAGGGTACGGCGCACAGCCCACACAACAGACCAGTGTTCTGGAAGGCATGGTTTTATTTTATGCTCTCCTGTCTCCTGTCAACAGCTCACATGCAGCAGTAGAGTCAAAAGACACATGGCCATGTGACTGATGACACATGTGATGACATATGGTCATGTGAGCTTAGGTTATTGGCTTCAACTTTATATGAAATATAAAAAAAAATGTGCAGAAAGCATATATACAAGTCAATGATAAACCATCTGCTGGCATATGTAAAGCCTGGGATTTGATCCCCAGCTCTGCAAAGGAACAGAAACAATGATGATAACAAATTTAACTACAACCCAAAAATTGATTTAAAAGGTTTGGACACACACATGCACATTAGAGTACTGCAAAATTCGGTAAGATACCATTTATTATACTTTATTGAATAAACTACACACCTACTACTCATCTGACAGAGTTGTCATTGACAAATGGCCAACAATAAAAGACTTAAGGCTCATTTTAGTGATCCAGTAGGCAAAAGCACACTGCAACCTACTGCCCTTAAACCTCTGTTGAATGAGCTCCCAATCTGTCACCTAATTCTACTCACTCTACCTTAGTAGGAAAAAGCAAATTGAAACCCTACTGTCCCACTCAGTCCTATTGAGTGTCTCCTGATTTGTCACCTAGTTCTTGTCTGAATACTCTCCTCAATAAAATGAGATTTAAAATAATTCCTACATAAGACTGGTCAGCAATAAAATGAATAAAACTACTTATAATGCCATAGATATGATAATTACATTTGCCCCTATAAGGGATATTTTTGACTCTACAGTTTTCTGGTTTTGGTTGAAGCTAATTGTCAATATAAGAATTTATATAGTACATATAAGACAATAAAAAATCTAGAAACACATGACTATAAAAAGTGTCTTGCAATTGAATAATTAGCAATAAGATGACTTTTCAAATCAAAGTTCTTACTAAGAGAAGAGAGATGCCAGGCAGTGGTGGTGCACGCCTTTAATCCCAGCACTTGGGAGGCAGAGGCAGGCACATTTCTGAGTTCGAGGTCAGCCTGGTCTACAGAGTGAGTTCCAGGAGAGCCAGGGCTACACAGAGAAATCCTGTCTCGAAACAATACTGTACAAAACAAACAAAACAACAAAACAAACAAAGAAAAGAAACTTGTTGGGGGGGGGGGGGGAGAAGTGAAAGCCCAGCATACAGAAGAAGCAGACTGTGAAGTTACTCTATAGTTACAAGTACTACTCAGCTACTCCAGCCCTGAGTCCCTTCTCCTGTTTAAGTAGTTATCCCTCATGGCTATGCCTTCAAGACTAAAATGCCCATCAATAATCAGTAATGTTTTAACATCATCAGTTTGCTAAAAAATTGAGGCCTACTCTGAGCAGTGTGTATTTAGGCCATCTGTCTGAGTGTATAACTGATTAATAGTAATAAACTTTCTTCTACAAAACCTTCCTCAGAAGTCACCATAGAGGATAACATAATTATAACAAAATGTGATAAACATAACTTACAATGGGCAGTTACATCACAGTGCAGGAATAACTATATGCCCATTTTGAAGAAGACCAATCCAACTTCAGTTTTATAGAGCAGATTAATAGAATGAGCATGCATGGATGTTTCCTTATGCAAATACCACATGACCCAGCCTGTTGGCCATCTCTGCCTTATTCCACCATCCACCTTAAAGATACTCTTGGAGGAACGCCAACATGTGAATGTAATTTCAAGAAGAGTTTGTAGACTTATAAATTCAGTGAAACTGTCATTAGCCAGTTACTCTGAGCTTCCATTGAGATGCACTATCAATACATGCAGCTCAGGTGCTCTGAGGATGGAAATGAATGTTGCCAGGATGGAGTCAAGGCACAGAGCTATGGTTCAGCATTAGGTGACTGCTCTGTTTCTAGTTGTTATTCAGATACAGAGTTAACCTGAGATCCCTGTTCAGCATTTAACCTTCAGGCTTATTTCCGTGGAAACCAGAGAAGGGCGGGCTACTAGCTGAGCTTCTGTGGAGCACTGTGACTGGATGTGAAAAGCAGCTCATTGGTGAGGTCTTTCCTGGTTATGAGGACAGTGAAGGGCTACAGACAGGCCAAGTTTAAGTGAGGGATTCTCTGAGATGGATGCCTTGATTGCCAAAATGGAATAGCCAGTCTTCTGCTGGGCACTGGATCCTATGCCATGGGCTGTTAACAAGACAGGGAACACCACATTGTGTGGGACCTACTCCCTCTCTGGTGTCATCTTTCCACTATACCTGAGCTACCAATGGGAAAGATACACTTGGTGCCAACATGGTTTTCTAGCCAACACCACTAAATAATGCAGAGCTTGGCTCATGCCTTGTGTAGTATTTAGGTCTACTGAGTCTGAACCAGCCACCTAACCCAAGACTTGGTCGTGCTAAGATGACTGAGGTCAGCAACTGTTCCTCAAAGTATGCATGCTTTAAAACAAAAACATTTCTGAGGTACTACCTGAAAAGAATCAGCATCTGTCAAGTTATTTTGCATGATGGAATGCATTCAGAAGTGATGGATTGCTCATAGGTGGGATTTTTACCAAGAGTGGGGGTTGTGTAGCAGGAAGCACTAGACCTGTTTGTGAGGAACACAACACTAAGCATTGACCTCTTCCAGGCCATTCTTGTACATCGTTGCTGTGTAATGTCAGCCTGTGTGTAAGGGAATACCTGATTTCATCTCTCTCAATGCTGTCCTTGCCATGTTATCAGATATGACCTGACAGGATCATGTGTCTCTCAAAAGCATCACTATGTGGGATTATTTAACCTTCAGGCTTATTTCCCTGGAAACCAGAGAAGGGCAGGCTAACTCCATGGAACTCCTGGGAATCTGAGTGAGCTCTTAAGATTCAATAACAAACCTCACTGGCCATCATATCCAGTTGATTAAGGTGGCAACCACTGTCAACAACTCCAATGTCCAGCATCCTCAGACTCTTTCCTCACTATGCAGGCTCCATCTAATGTCTGCTCACTTACTGCTCATAAAGTCTGAATGTAGCTGTCCCCAATATCCCTTGGAATGACATGGGGCTTCAGAAAGTGGGCCTATTCAGTTTCATTCTCAAGACTGTAGCACACTCCAGAATGAATCAGTCCTTATTAGCATGTCTGTTCTTTACACTTTCCATCTCTGTTCTCCAATACCTGATGCCTCACTGACAGCTCAAACTACTCAAGCTAAACACATTCCTCCTCACTGTTTCGCATGCATCATATTAACTATGCTCAAAAACAGTATGTCATGCTAGAATTTATGTATTACAGTATCAAGGTCACCAACCATACACGACACAACCAAAAAGTATGCATCCTACTATAATATGCTAAACTTGTATGTGGATGAAAAAATAGCAATTACAGATGACTCCTGCTTTATGGACAGGGCACTCTGGGGTATGGCACTGCTGTTAGTAAGCACTTCTCAGGAAACAAAACATGTAGTATAATGCAAAGCCAGAGTAGATAGGATTGTTTTCTTGTAAGAGAACTGTTCCTGAGACATGATGTATCAACTACGTTTTATACTGCATCGGAATTGTGATCAGGATGCACCAAATAATTACAGCAGTCACTTGGTGAGTTCCTGCAAGCCACTTACCTCTCTTCAGCATCTCTAGTGCTCTGCATGCTTCCTGTTTTTACATCTAAAGTGGGCATACTCAGCTATGACTTAGCTATGAAATGTTCCCACAGCCTCACAACTTTCAGCACTTATTCCCCTTCTCAGCACTTCTTGTTAGGAAGACTTCTGGACCTGGGGCTTGGCTGATGGATGTAAGCCGACTAGGTGTGGGTCTTATAGTTCAGCATGACTTCTGCCCCAAGAAACTCTGTGCTTTCTGGTGAGTGCCACATAAGAAGTTGATATATAGCCTACCCCTGCCATCAGGGCTTTTGCTACTGCCATGCAATTTCTATCCCTTATTTAAGGTGCTTCAGTGAGGTGTAAGGAGAGCTAACATAATATACTAAGCATACTGGCCATGCTCATCTGACCTCACCGCCCCGTGCTACCTTACTGATGAATGTTCTTGAAAAATACAAATGGGGTTATTTATAAGAAAATATGTTTAGTGGTTGGAGAGATGTCTCAGTGGTTATACTGCTCATTCAACTCCCAACGCCCACATGGTAGCTCCAAACTACTCTAGTTCTAGGGGATCCAATTCCTCTTCTGGCATCCACAGGCCCTGTACACATAAAGTAAACATAATCTCACATAGGTGCACACATGTACACATAAAGTAAGAAACAAAACATTTAACTATCTTATAAACTGGTGCTTCAAAAATAGAATCCAGTATCCAAGTTAAGCCTACTGTTTAGCGTACTGCTGTGGCCCCAGGGTGCTGTCAAACCTATCTGACCCACTGGAGATCAGCACAAGTTGTTAGGGTCAGTTGTTGTACAAGTTGTGTACTCAGAAGCCAGACTGCAACCCAGACTTGACGCAAGTGTTAACTGATGTGCTGTAAAGAATGCTCCTCAATAATCCCTGACTGGTTAACAAAGGGCTGAACTCTATGACTGTCTAGAGGACAGAAAGGCAGGACTTAGAAATGAGTGTCTCAGAGAAAGACAGACCATGAGGGAGAAGGGGGAAAAAGTCAGAGGGAGGAAGAGGCTGTCATTAGGCAGGATGGACCCTGAGCATGTGGCCAAGAGAAACTCGTCCTGAGGACACATGGACTAGAGCAAACTGGGTGAGACTGCAACAGCAAGTAACAAGTGGCCTATGGCTGGGACTAAGTTTGAAAAACTCAGAACCTGACTAGTCTAGGCTTACAGCTTGTAAATAACAATACCAGGTTTCTGTGTCACTTATTTGGAAGCTAGACAGGCAGAAAACCCCTAATAGTAATACTATTACAACAGGTAGTTTCCCAGCTTTGTCTCTAAGCAGTGATTATTAGACTCCAACACATCTTACTATGTTACACCACTAAGACCCAGAACAATGCCACAGGATGCCACTCTGAATCCTGCCGCTTAAAACTTGAAAGCTGAACCTGATCAACGTGCCACAGTTTTCTGCTGTATGGCTCGTGATGTGCTGAGTATGCCTTAAGCAACTTTTGAGCTGTCTGCATGGCAGACATACTCATGACTTCACCTGCCTAACACAAATCCATGCAATTACAGAGCAGAGGAAGGAGATCAAAGATCACAATCATTCATAACACAGCAAAACAACTCAAACTTTTACTACCTGTCCACCACAAAATAAATCAAGGAAAATTTGAGCAAATATTTTAAAACTGGATGAAGCCAAATGCAGGGCCGGGATTCTTTACTTTCCATTAAGCAGTTGTCTGTACCACTTATTTTTAACCACTGAGCACAATTATTCATAGAAACACAAAGGATTCAGAATAATCTAAATACGTACTTGGCAAGGCCAGCATAAAGGAAATTAGTGCAGTTAAGTTCTGTGAGGTTCTTTATCCAGTAACACTTCACCCTAAAGTGTAACAATCATATGAGTAACTGAAGCTCAGGTAGAGGAGTACGTGTATTTTAACTGTCAATATGGTATCAACTAGATAGGAAACCTGGCAGATCTATTTCTTTATCATAGTCAAGTTTATATTTTAATAAAGTTCAAAACCACCCCACAAATAAAATTACTCTCTACTTAATCCATCTTAAAGTGGAAAAGGTGCAGTTTGTGTTTGTTAACTGATTCTACCAACAGCAAGAGATCTCTGAAAACTCCCACTGTGAATAACGAAGTTGAGTTGTCTAAAGGCTGTAACACAAAGCACATTGTTGATAACCATATCATACGGGGACAACCTCAAGATGCTCCTTAATTACCCCAAAGGGAACTCACTGATTTCAGTCACATTTCACGGACACACAACTCCATTCTCACATCAACTTTTCTCCTTTGCTGCTAAGACCTGGGAAGGGAGTTCTGACACTCTGCCAGAGGCACAGCTGAAATGCAAACACAAAGAGCTGCTCTTGGTGTGCTGGAGACACCACAGAACGAGCTATGTGTCTCCCTGATGGTCGCCCACATGCCATTGATAATGAGTAAGTGTGTTTTAATAGTCCTCGGGACAGACGAACAGGATCTGCCTGTGGAGATGCTGGAGGGTCCAGAGTGCATGGGGACCTGTGAAGCGGACATTTCCAAACTACAACAGGTAAAAGATAGTAACATCTCTGTGCTTTCCCTATTGAAACCCCAAAGGCTGCAAATGCAGTCATCTTAGGCAAAAACTTGGACTACAAATGACTGTCACCAGGGAAGTCAATGACAATTTGTTCTGCTATCATAAAGATCCCTAAGTAAGAAAATAGTAAACATCAAAAACAAACTTAAGCCAGAAAATGTAAACACTCATGTTAGACTGTAGGATGATAGCTTATTACAAACAGGACAAGCTGTAGACATTACCACAAGTTGGTATTTATTTTCTTATATCAAACAGACTTCACCCAAGTACTTGAGCTCCCAAGCACTCTGATTGTAGGTTGCTCTTGCTGTGGAAAACACTACACCTCTGGCAAGCAAATGTTATAAATATGCACTGCTTTATGATCTAAGACTTGTAAGACTAAGTGGCATGTATTGTAATAAGGTATTAGGAAGCCTGCCACTCACCAAACATCTTAATTACAAGAACTGGGGCTTGCCCTAGATCTAAAGTGGGGTGTTTTATGGGCCTCGGGTTTTCCTGAGGCAGATCAACAATTATACGAAAGAAATTGGAATCTTGGAGGATGAATGAACTAGAGAAACAAAGACTGATAGCCCAATGCCTGAGTTTCTGCACTATGTCTGGTTCTTGGTCTGGGAGAGCTTCCAATGTTCCTGTGAAAGGCAGCAGACCAAGTGCTACCTGTAGTTGTACATGGAGAATGTCAGCTTGCCTGGTCTTTCTGAATACCTATTTCCAGGATGAAGCACTTAGTTGAAATGTGGCTAAGATGTGGTGATAAAATGCTGCCACTTCTGAGACAAAATTCAAGCATTTTATTATCCATCACAGCAAAGCAATTCTCTCAGTAAGCATTGCAAATCCCAGTCAAATCACAGCAGTGACTCAAGATATTAGAGTGAAGCTTTATTTTTCTGTGGAGACCCAGCTCAGACTACAGATCCTCCAGCAAGCTTTCCTTGGACCTTGTCCCCAGTGTCACCAGTTCTATCCTGTAGCCTGGGCCGACTTATGTGGCAGTCAGTATTTACCAAGGGGGTGATGAGCCTGCTTATATAGGCTTGGAGTTCCTTGATGGCAGTGGCCTTATGTTACTCCATTGTACACTTTCAACGCATAGCAAGGGCGAAGGTACAGGGCAAGCCCAACTCCATCACAGCTCAACTGAGTGAAGTCTTTGGTAGCATAACTATGACATAACTGCATGGACAAACATTGATTCTCAGTGAGATAAAGCAGTACTTTAGAAAAGAACATGTCTAAGCACGCACACACATAAGGACTAATTCACACCAGAAGACAGGGCAGATCGACAAAATTAACAAAATCCAAACGTTCAAACTTAAAGCCAGTATGCCATTTGGTTTCTGCTGCCTAGTAAACAAGTGCAAAAAAAGCTGAAGGAGGTTTACTTTAGGTTGACAGCTCAGCAAAGCACACCCTCTGATGCATTCTCGCTTCACACCAATGGTTAAAAAAAAGGACTATTCCTGGCCCAGTGACTTCAAGTGTGCGACAACTCTCTTGATTTTCATGGCTCCGTCGCTCGCAGCTGCGAGGTTAGCAGGTCTGCACCTGTTACAGACAAACGCGCCCGTCCTTCCGACCCAAGCTCGGGGTTTGCTGACCGACTGTTCCGGGCGGGGAAGGGGAAGGGACAGAGGGAGACACGGACTCCCGAATCCGAGCCGCAGGGTGAGGAGGTCGGGGAGGCCGCCCTCCCGCCGCCCGCGTCCCCGCAGCACTTACTCAGGCTCGCGGGCGGGCTGCGCAGTCGGCCGCGGGCTCGGAACCCGGCTCCGCGCAGCAGCGAGGCCCCGCGCCGCCCCCGCCGCTCCTCATCGTCCTCCTCCTGCCGAGGGGCCGCCGTCGCCACCGTCTAGCCCGGAGCTCCTGTGAGCCGCTGGCGCAGCCTGCACTTCCGGCTCGCGCGGGGTGTCCCTGGCAAATTGCCCCGTCGGCCCCCACATAACCAGTTCTCCGGCTTCCTCCCGGAACGCGAAACCAACCTGTGGACCCGTCTGGGCATGCGCAGAACAGTGGGCTCCGCCCTCGAGCTACGGTGCCCCGTAGGAGCAAGATACACCTCCGCGTTTCCAGTCTGAGTACACTCTGGAGAGCAAGGAGTCTTTTCTTTCTTTCTTTCTTTTTTTCCTTTTCCTTTCCTTTCTTTTCCTTTCCTTTTCTTTTCTTTCCTTTCTTTTCCTTTCTTTTCCTTTCTGTTCCTCTTCTCTTTTCTCTCCTCCCTTTCTTTTCCCCTTTTCTTTCTCTCTGCCTCTCAGTCTGTCTTTCTGTCTCTGTCTCTCTCCACCCCCCAACTCCACCTCCCTCTCCCTCTACCCCCACTTCCCCACTTCTCCAACTTCTATTGACGCGAACCTAAGGCATATGCATGTACCCCTGACTCTTCTCAGTCCTGAGGTCCAGCTCAGGGTCGTGTCCACTCTCAACTCTCCCAAAGTGCCTGCTCTTGGCTATGCTCTAACTTTTATCTACACTAAATTTTCTACTCCATCATGCCTAACTTTCAGGTAGTGTGTCCTTCCTTCTCACTTTTTTTTTTTTAATTCACTGAGGATAAAACAAAACAAATTTACCATTAACCATGCAGCTAAAAACCACATTAGAGTGCTCTCTCTCTCTCCCTCCCTCTCCCTCCCTTTTTCCCTTCCTCCTCCCCTCCCCCCCCCTTCTGGTTTTTCAAGTTAGGGTTTCTCTGTGTAGCCCTTGTTGTCCTGAAATTCATGCTGTAGATCAGGCTGGCCTCGAACTCAGAAATCGCTTGCTTCTACCTTCCAAGTGCTGGTTCTCATACCAGGAAAGCAAAGTCCCACCTGTGTCGGACTCAGGAGCAGTTGAATAAGGCACAGATGTATACAATCTGTGCAAGCACTGCTGATGCTCCTGTACAATAGTAACATGTGGCTTTGCAACATCACAGGTAACAATCGAGAGATTAAGGGAAACTACAGAGAAAATAAATGGCCACAAGGAGCTGTAGGATCTGGCTCCACTTTAAACTAGTCCTGAACTGTCGGCCTTGTGAAATGCTGTGTAAACACATTAGACAACCCCTGAAAGCACTTGGCACTCTAGCGCCTCACCAGTACTGCAAAGTTTCACCTTCAAAGGAACTGTTCCCTACACTTTGCCCATAATTTCTGATTTCTGATTGGTGGATATGGCAGGCCATAGCCACCATTGCCAGCAGAAAGTTAGAGTTCCTGAGATGTGGGGCATAGGTTTGTACTTTTATTTTGTGTATATAGTCGAGTGACAGTAAGGTGTTCTACAACACTATCAGCTAACTTTATTCCAAATCACCGAGCACATTTGAGAAGCCTCTAGTCCACCTAAGTATGTTTCTGTGCCATAACTTATGTATTACAATGAATTATTTATTATTTCTGCACAGTGAAAAAGCTATGAAGACACAGGACCTGAATTAACTTTGCGAAAGTCTTTTTCATGGAGCCCTAGACTTTTTAGGAGGGAGGATTCTATCCTGGAAGGCTTCACAACCAGTCATGTCCGGGCAGCAACCCAGGCTCCAAGTTCCTCAAGTTCAGCTCGACGGTGACATCCAGCGGCGAGCGATGGAACGTCCTCTGTTACAGGCAGAGACAGGGGAGGAGCTCTGCGCAAGCGCTCTGAGCCGCAGCGCCGGCCCGCCTCCTCCCCGCCCCCGCCCGCCCTCTGCCCCGCCCCTGCTTCACCTGCCCCTTTAAATGGCTCCTGGAGGGGTGTTCCTGTTCCCATTGCGCCTGCGCGGCAAGCAGCTGGCGAAACACCGGAAAGGTGGCGGCAGCTTCTGGTCGGAGTGAGGCGGGGCGGCCTCTGGGGACGCTGCGAGGCAAGTAAGTGGTGTGGCGGGCTGTAGGAGGGAGGGCGGCTCTTGGTCCTCAGGTCCCAGCGTCACCACCCGGAAGCTTCTCGTGGGGCGGCGCAGCTGCGGACTTATTTCAGTGGGCAGCGACCTGGTGAAGAGATCTTGTTCTGATAACTAGTTGTGTGCATTCTGAGAGTGAAGCCTCCTCCGCACACTCCCCTGCCGCCTAGCTCCCTGGGACCTGCGCACTCCTCCAGCTCCGCCTGCGTTCCGCAATATTGGGGTTCACATGCTACTTAGGTAAGCAAAGCACTATTGAGGCTTTTCCGGTTGAACACCTTCCAAAGCCTGTGGTAATCGACTTTACCACGAGTTAAAATGTTTAAGAGTGCGTTTGAACTTCAGCGCCTGAAGCCTGCCTACGAGCTTAGTTGTTTAATTGCGAATGGAAAACATAATATCAAACCTCCGAGTGCAAAAAAATAAATAAATAAAATAAAATAAAAACGGAGAGCAGGTAAAACAGCAGAAATTTCAAATAGTTCACTCCTGCAGTTGGGGTTGAACAAAATTTGTGTGTTTTATAGCAATTCAAATTGTTGGTTTTCTGTGTTTATGGTTATTTTAAGATGCACGTGTATTCACACCATTTCCTAAAATACACTATTATTATAAACTTGAATCGTTTGCTCCAGTTTGTTTAGAAAAAGTTTGAGACTATATGTATCCTGCAGACATATCTATAGAAGTGTACCTGTATTGGAACATTCAGAAAGTATTTCTTAATATGCTTCATTTTACATGCATTGTACAGAAATTATAACTGTAGTATTACGCACCATCATGTACCCACTTGAAGGAACCTGGTGTCTGGTGCAGTCAGTTATGCAAACCAGTCTCAAGGGAAGCAGTTCACCAAAATTGCAGTTACAAATGTCAGAAGATACAGTCCCAGGTGGGCTTATCTTGATCTGACCCTACTGAATTAGTTGTGTTTTCTTTGTCAAAAATAAGACTGAGAAGTGACGTTTGTTTTTTCCTCCATAAGCTACTAATGCCCTAAATCATTTCGAGGACAGGCTGAACCACGCTGTTAGCTCTGCTGGTGTCTATTTTATCATCCCAGCCCTGAACACCCCCCCACACCTGCACTTTCCCTAAAGCATTTAATAATTAGTTCCACAAACAAATGTGAACTATAGTCATCACTGAAAGCACAACTTGCCACTTGATGTGAGACTTTTCTTTGTGGAGTAGGGAAGTAAAGTGTGAGGAATTTCATAATTTCCACTGCCTAGCCAGATGCTGTTGTCTGAAGTCACATAATAAAGCATTGACTGTTTGTCCTGGAACATGCATTTTACTTGAAATCATTTTTACAATACTTGTTTGGCTATTATACAGTTTAAGCTGCATTAAAGTAACTGACATACATTCCTGTAGAACACGTAGGGATATTTAAAACTTCAAAAACTTTCACGCTGTGGTAACATATTAGGGAACATTCTAAGTCCTATTCAATTATTTCCTTGATTTCCAAAGCCTTTGGTGAAAAGGCGGTGATTAATAGGGTTGGAATTTTGATGTTATTTTTGGTAAAGCACTTACTGTGTTATCATAATTTGCTCTCTTTGTGTTCTTTGTTCTTTATCGTGTATATGCTTCCATAAAGCAAAAGCACACCTGTTGATCATAGCATACTGCCTGGCTCAGATGTAGTCACTGAATAGTTGGGAAATAGCAGGCAGAAAGATATGAATAAAAAACAATAAATTAATATTTGTTTATCTATGATAAAAATAGGTTGAAATGAGGCCATTTTGGGAGATGATTTCTAGTTGAGGTTTGAATGGCAAAGGGATTTGTCACAGCTGTCGGTGAAGGAATGAAGGTAAATGTAGACATAAACTTCATTGGGCTGGAAGAGAAGGCTAGCTGTTATTTGGTTTTGTCAACTGTGGGTCAGATTTTAGAATGCCCAAGAAATCGGATTCCAGTTCAGTGAACAAGCGATTTGCTAAAAATTATTGATGGCAATTAGTTTGTCTTAGGTGCTGTGTAATTATCCATAAAACAAGAAACATAAACAGACTTTACTTGGAAACCTAGAAATAAAATTTGTCACAACTGATTTGACTTTCATTACTAAAAATAATACTTTTGTATCTGTAATAAATAATCAGTAGATAGAATACCATTGAATGTTAGCATTTAAGATAAATTGATAGGCTTAGGAAATGAAGCTGAGTCTTGGTAGGAAGTATTGGTCAGGATGAAAAGAAAAGCATCTACATGCTTATCTGTTTATTGCACTGACCTGTTATTAAGTAAACTTAATAGTTATTATGGTCTAAGTCACCTCTATAAGCACATTGTTTTAAATATTTATAAATTGCAACTGCCACTTAAAGTTACTCTCCTTTTTGCTTTATCAGTTAAAACCAGAGGATTTGTTGTCGCTTCTATGGCTTCCTCACAAACCTCACAAACTGTTGCAGCTCATGTCCCCTTTGCAGACTTATGTTCTACATTAGAACGAATACAGAAAAGCAAAGACCGTGCAGAAAAAATCAGGCACTTCAAGGAGTTTTTAGATTCTTGGAGAAAATTCCATGATGCCCTTCATAAGAACAAGAAAGATGTTTCGGACTCTTTCTACCCAGCAATGAGACTGATCCTCCCTCAGTTAGAAAGAGAGAGGATGGCTTATGGAATCAAAGAAACCATGCTCGCTAAGCTTTACATCGAACTGCTGAATTTACCAAGAGAAGGCAAGGATGCCCAGAAGCTCCTGAATTACCGCACCCCCAGTGGGACTCGCACAGATGCTGGGGACTTCGCGGTGATCGCATACTTTGTTTTGAAGCCCAGGTGCTTACAGAAAGGAAGCTTAACTGTACAACAGGTAAATGAACTCTTAGACTTAGTCGCCAGCAATAACTCTGGCAAAAGAAAAGACCTTGTGAAAAAGAGCCTTCTTCAGCTAATTACCCAGAGTTCAGCACTCGAGCAAAAGTGGCTGATCCGCATGATCATCAAAGACTTAAAGCTTGGCGTCAGTCAGCAAACAATACTTTCCATTTTCCACAGTGATGCGGTTGAGTTGCACAGTGTCACCACAGATCTGGAAAAGGTCTGCAGGCAGCTACATGACCCCTCTGTAGGGCTTAGCGATATCTCTATCACTTTGTTTTCTGCCTTTAAGCCAATGCTAGCTGCTGTAGCCGATGTGGAGCGTGTGGAGAAGGACATGAAGCAGAGTTTCTACATCGAAACCAAGCTCGATGGCGAGCGCATGCAGATGCACAAAGATGGCTCGCTGTACCGGTACTTCTCTAGAAATGGTTACAACTACACCGATCAGTTTGGTGAATCTCCACAGGAAGGCTCTCTCACCCCATTTATCCACAATGCATTCAAGGCAGATGTGCAAGCGTGCATCCTTGATGGTGAGATGATGGCCTACAACCCAACGACACAGACTTTCATGCAGAAGGGGGTCAAGTTTGATATCAAAAGGATGGTCGAAGATTCTGACCTACAGACATGTTACTGTGTTTTTGATGTGCTGATGGTTAATAATAAGAAGCTAGGGCGTGAGACTCTTAGGAAGAGGTATGATATCCTTAGTAGCACTTTCACACCCATACAAGGTCGAATAGAAATAGTGCAGAAAACTATAGCTCATACAAAGAAGGAAGTAGTGGATGCATTAAATGATGCTATAGACAAGAGAGAAGAGGGGATCATGGTTAAACACCCTCTGTCCATTTACAAGCCAGACAAAAGAGGTGAAGGGTGGCTAAAGATTAAACCAGAGTATGTCAGTGGATTAATGGATGAATTAGACCTCCTGATTGTGGGGGGCTACTGGGGTAAAGGTTCACGAGGTGGCATGATGTCTCACTTTTTGTGTGCAGTGGCAGAGACGCCACCTCCTGGTGACAGGCCATCTGTGTTCCACACTCTGTGCCGTGTCGGCTCAGGTTACACCATGAAAGAACTCTATGACCTGGGTTTGAAATTGGCAAAATACTGGAAGCCTTTTCATAAAAAATTTCCACCAGGTAGCATTTTGTGTGGTACAGAGAAGCCGGAAGTGTATATCGAGCCTCAGAACTCTGTCATCGTTCAGATCAAGGCAGCAGAGATCGTCCCCAGTGACATGTACAAGACAGGCTCTACCTTGCGCTTCCCACGCATTGAGAAGATCAGAGACGACAAAGAGTGGCATGAATGTATGACACTGGGTGACTTGGAGCAGCTGAGGGGGAAAGCATCTGGGAAGCTTGCCACAAAACACCTTCATGTAGGTGATGACGATGAACCTAGAGAAAAAAGGCGGAAGCCCATCTCCAAGATGAAGAAAACCATTAGAATCATTGAACACTTAAAAGCACCTAACCTTTCTAACATAAACAAAGTTTCTAATGTATTTGAAGATGTTGAGTTTTGTGTTATGAGTGGATTGGATGGTTATCCAAAGTCAGACCTAGAGAACAGAATTGCAGAATTTGGTGGTTATATAGTACAGAATCCAGGCCCAGATACATACTGTGTGATTGCAGGTTCTGAGAACATTAGAGTGAGAAACATTATTTCTTCAGATAGACATGATGTTGTCAAGCCCCAGTGGCTTTTAGAGTGTTTTAAAACAAAAACATGCGTGCCATGGCAACCTCGCTTTATGATTCACATGTGCCCATCAACAAAGCAGCATTTTTCCCAGGAATATGACTGCTATGGGGATAGCTATTTTGTTGACACAGATTTGGACCAACTGAAAGAAGTGTTTTTAGGAATTAAGTCCAGTGAGCAGCCGAATCCTGAAGAAATGACCCCTGTGATTGCTGACTTAGAATATCGTTATTCCTGGGATCGCTCTCCCCTCAGTATGTTTAGACATTACACCATTTATTTGGACTTGTATGCTGTTATTAATGACTTGAGTTCCAAAATTGAAACCACGAGATTAGATGTTACAGCACTTGAGCTACGGTTTCATGGAGCAAAGGTGGTTTCCTGCTTATCTGAAGGGGTATCTCACGTAATCATCGGGGAAGATCAGAGGCGAGTTACTAACTTTAAAATATTCAGAAGAATGCTTAAGAAAAAGTTTAAAATCCTGCAAGAACGTTGGGTGATCGATTCAGTAGACAGGTGTGAACTGCAGGAGGAAAACCAGTATTTGCTTTAGAGTCTGCTAGCTGGGAAAGTGTTATCCCTGTCCGACAACAGCAGGCAGTGATGATGAAATAGCCAGTAGCCTTCATTTTATCTCCTAATACTTCAAAAGGATTAGTTACCAGAAGGCAATAATTTTCAAGTAGAAAGAAAACTTAAATGTGCCAGAGCCAAAACAAAAAGCAAACACAAAACTTTTCCTAACATGACTTATAACTATGACATACAATGAAAGCTTCAAGAAATATTCATATGGTATACATATTGAGACTAGAATTTTGACTTAGATATTAAAGTGTATTTGGAACCTTTTACACTCATTACCACTATTGATTTTCTAAACAGAATTTTCCAGTGTTAAAAATTATAAAGTTTTTAGCTATGAAAGAATTATACCAATAAAAATCAGAATTGTTACAGTTAGACTTATAAAAATAAGCCTTTTAATTTGAGGGCTCAAATGCCCTCTATAAGCATGAAATATTTTAATAAAAAGTTTTTAAGGTTCAATGTTTTTTGATAATTTGGGAGAAGTTAAGAATCATCTAAATACCAATCACTTGAGATGTTAATTTTATTAAAAAAAAAAAACAAAAAAAAAAACCTTGCAACTTTAAGTTAGCTCAGACTTAAGTTTTTTGAAGACGTTTCATGAAGAAGTGTTTTGCGTGAATTTGCACTCCAGCATTAACAGTGTTTACCGAACTTGTCTCCTATTGATGATCCGTTGAGAAGTTGTCCATACAGTGAAGATGCTGTCACTTTCACTTTCATTAGATACTAGGTCCTGTGACTTTTAGAGATAGCTTTTATGACTCTTTTGAAGTCACAGTTATGTGTGTATTAGATCTGTTGAGAACTGTACTTCCATGGCAGCACTGAAATGGAGGGATGTGGAATCTTAAATGATGGGTATAAACTATTTAAGTAATTAGACTTCTTGTTGAAGCTATTGAAGAAATGTTTGTGATTATTGTAATTTAAATAAAATTATTAAATATTTAATGTAATACACATTATGCTCTTTTTGTTTTAAAACAATTTATAATTCTTTTAATCAGATGGCTGCGAATTTATAGTATTGCCTCTCTAACCTCCCAAGTACCGAGACCGGGAGCTATTGCTCTTGTCTCACTATACCTGCAGGCAAGCTTTAGTCACAGTTCTTCCTGGATCCTTTGGGTTTCACATTACCAAATAAGCTTTAATGATTTAAGTGTGCACATCTTTGTGTTCAGAGAGATATATCCCAAAGCACAAGTATAGTTGAAGTTTTATGATTTTATAATTTAAGTGTATATGAATTAAAAGTTTTATAATTTTCCAGTTTAAGGGTAATACTCAGGGTACCCCATCGTAAAGGACTCAAACCCATGCTTACCATGTTTTCTTTATTTTCTTATGAAGTTGTGAGAATACTTGCAGGCCACAAAAGTATCCTATTGTTTTTCATGTGGCGCAGCACTCCACTGAATGCATCTAATGTGCCTTATTACCCTTTGTCAGCATTTAAGTTAGCTCCTTTTTTGTTTGTTTGTTTGTTTGTTTGTTTTTGTTGTTTGAGACAGGGTCTCTCTGTATAGTCCTGGCTGGCTGTCCTGGAACTCACTCTGTAGACCAGGCTGGCCTCGAACTCAAAAATTTGTCTGTCTCTGCCCTCTGCCTCCCAAGTGCTGGGATCAAAGGCATGCGCCACCACTGCCCAGCTTTAAGTTAGCTCCTTGTATTCCATTCACATTTTTCTTTTCCTGTCTAGTAGTGTGATAAATCTTTTACCTGGTCTTTGTGCATTTGTTATGGCTAATCTTGGTTGTCAGTTTGACTGCATCTGGAATCAACTAAAACAAGATACTGGATACTCTTTTTAGGGTTTTTTGTTTTTTTGAGCTAGAAGACACCCTAAATACAGGTGGCACCTTCTGGTCATGGGAGACAGAAAGTGCTTTTCTCTCACTCCCTGTCAAGTTCATCTATCCTTCACCTGTGATAGAATCCACTTCCACAGGATTCTCATATAGGTCGAAAATCCTCAGGGCCTCCAGTGCCAGATTACAGCTGCAGAGACACCCAGCTTCATTGACTAAATGACTACTAGAATCAGTGTCCAATATGAGTTGGCCATTGTTGGACTACCTGAAACACTTCCTGTACTTCAGTCTAATAAATCCCTTTTTTCAGTACATGGATTTCTCTTGTCCATTCTGTTTCTTTAGAGAACCATGGTTCAGTAAGTCTGGAAGGCTGACTCAGAGTGACTCTTTTACCCAGTCCATTGCTGATTGTTGAAAAACCTGAGTGAAATACTTTCTTTTGTTCCTCTTCATGTTTGTTGGTTTGGTTGCTCCCTGCCTGACTGAGGGTATTCTGTCTCTGGCTTTAAATATAACAGCTGAGTGGTGTTTTGTTTGTGTGTGTGTGTGTGTGTGTGTGTGTGTGTGTGTGTGTGTGTGTGTGTGTGTGTTTTACAGCAACACCATCTGAAGTCTGATTGGCCTCTTGTGATGGTTAATATTGTCAACTTCACAGGATCTAGAATCATCCATGAGACACACTTCTAAGAAATCCTGTGAGGGGTTATGTATATTCTGCTGGCCTTTGGGCATGCCTGTGAGATATTACCTTGATTAGTTAATTGGAAGTCTGAAGATTCTCCCTAGATGTGGCAGCAGGGATATGAGAGGGTCCTAGGAAAAAGTGCCTGCTGGTTTGTTTCCTTCCACCAGAATAGAGACACCCCCTCCAAGATGGATGCTGCTGGTTTGTTGCTTTAGTTACAGTTAGCCATGGCACTTTCTGAAATAAATACACTGAAACACTGCACATTTGACTTCGCTCTAATCCTCCTTGGCCAGGTTCTTTCCCTAGATGCATTCACTAGGAGCTCCACCATTGCATTGTCCTCATGACCTAACTCCCAAGGAAGAGTTCATTATTGCCTCAGGTTGAGGGTCCTTTCGTTGAAAGTCAGAGAGCTTCATCACATTAGTGCTTTGCCTGGGATCTTAAGAACAGAGCTAAGGATCCATCAACTCTGCTGAGTGACAAATACTTGGAATTGCCCTGGAAAGCTGTTGTGCTAAGAGAAGAGCATGGGTGTTGTGGTCTGGCAGTCCTGAATTCTATCTCAGTTTTGACACCACCAATTCTAGCATTTCAATTGAACATGGAACTAATTCACCAGAATGGTCAGAATTATAGCACCTAGCATTCTCATATGATCTCTCTAGTTTTTATCCGTTTCTCCTACTCATGCCCCTCCCAGTAGAGTTGATTAACCCAACTGAGTATATTTGGGAAGAGAAATAGGATTTCAAGTGTGGTGTTGTGGA
Organism: Apodemus sylvaticus; assembly: GCF_947179515.1. Taxonomy (NCBI): domain Eukaryota; kingdom Metazoa; phylum Chordata; class Mammalia; order Rodentia; family Muridae; genus Apodemus; species Apodemus sylvaticus. The sequence goes on along the minus strand of NC_067489.1, from coordinate 5,587,239 downwards.
TGGACTTTCATAGCAAGAGGAAGAGAATATATAAAACGAGGAGGGATACAAATCCCTCCTGATGTGTAAAGGTGCAGCTTAGGGTAATTTTTAAAAGGCCTTTAGTTCCATTCTGTAAATGTGGATTATATTGGTTACTCTAGACAAGTATATTTTACTTATGTTTTAGAATATTGGGATATGGCTAGCATGCAAAAGGCTGCTCATGTCTGGTACATGAAATTGGATGGGTTTAGAAGTAGATTGCACCTGTGAGATCTTCACAGGATCCTAACCTTCCTTATATTGACAAGTCACCTATCACCCATTTTTGATTGATTGATTTTTTTTCCCTTTTATTTAATCATTCAAAACCAAGAGTTCTTTCTGAGCTCTAGAGACTGTTCTTGTTGCTAAGGAAAAGCAGTTACCAAACTGGGTGAGGCCTGCTGTGGTTGAGGCACCATGCTATTGGTTAAGAGGGTGGAGACCACTGCTGCTTTCTAGGACAGGGCCCATACTAAAGGGAAGGCATTTGAAGAGGAATCAAAAATGATACAAAGAGGGAACATAGATAAGAGGAAATGGGGGTCAGGGACTAAGGGAAACAAAAATTTTCAGAATGCAAAATATTGTATATGGCTTTTTAAAAAGTGACTTATATAGAAGTTGTGTGAAATTAAAACATTCAACTCTAATACCTTCATTCTGAATGCTTAGAGAAGCCTAGTTCACCTGCAGATCAAAACAAAACAAAACAAAACCCCACAAGTTACCATGACTTAGAACACGGGAAGATCCATCAAGGCTAGTGGCAGAACAGCATTCCCATGGGTCACAATTGTAACTCATGTGGCTGGGAGATGGCTCAGTGGGTAGGGCTGCTTGCCCAAGAGTGAAGACCTACATTCTGAACCCCTGGCATCCACAGAATCTGGGAATAGTTGTTCATGCCTATAACCCAAGTGCTGTGAGGGACAGAGACAAAAGGATCACTCCAGCTTCCTGTCCAGCAACCCAGCTCCAGAAACGATGAGAGACCCTGTCTCAAGGAAATGTTCAAAAGGGATATATTTTTATTTACTTCCAACCGTGATGGCTATTTTGGTTGTCAACTTCACTACATCTGGAATTAACACCCAAAATGACAGGGCATACCCATGAGGGATTTTTGCTTAATTAAATAATTTGAAGTGGAAAGATCTACTTCTAATTTGGATCTTTGAGGTATGAAGGACATATCTTTAATCCAGATCCTTTGAGGTGGGAAGATCCACCTTTAATCTGGGCCATACTTTCTCCTGGAAACCTATATAAAGGTCATGGAAGGACACTTGCTTACTCTTTCCTTGCCTATTTGCCTTCACTCTGGCTGGCAAGTCCATTCCTTCACTGGCATTGGAGCCTACTTCTTTGGGATTCCAGCATATACTGAAGAGCAGCAGAGAAATCCTGTCTGAAGCCATCTAGGAGAGGCACAACTAACAAGTGGCTTTCTGGAAATGGCCCATTGTTTTGCATGGCTGTGATAGGTGAATTCTGAATTGCAGGGCCTTCAGAGAGCTCCTCTCAGGATTGGTTCTTGTTGCTGATAAGCCTTTCCTGTCACTGTTACATAGTGTAATGATGCCTGGGCGTTAGCCTACCCTATTTGGCAGATTTTCTGCAGATCAGCAAAGACGTACTCTTCTGTAGTAATGTTATGTAGACAAATTGATGATTGCATAATTCCTAATAATGATTCTATAGGATTCCTAAATTTATATAAGTATTTTTGAGCCCTCTATAGTATGAAACCTGTAATTAGTGTTCTATAAACCTTCATGAATTGAGATGTGGTAGGAAACAGAGAAAGTAGGATTTTGGAGGAAGCAGGAAGTATGTTCAAGAAGGAAGAATATATTCTGGTATCTTAACCATGCCCCCGTCTCTTCCCTCACCTGTCCCACTTCCCTTCCTGACCACCATGAGCCGTGCAGCTCTCTTCTGTTGGCCCTCTCTCACAGGCTTTCTGTCCTTGCTTCTGTATATTATTCCATGTATAGTGCTTTCCACAGACTTGATTTAATTAACCTTTAACATTAGCGCAAGCACGGACAGGTTGGATCTCTGTGAGTTTGGCCAGCCTGGCTTACATTGTGAATCTCAGGCCTACCAGGGTTACACAGAGAGAGGGGAAAGAAATTGATTTCTCTGAATCCTTTTACTAAATGAATTTTGTATTAAAATTCAAGAGTAGCCATTGTAATCCTCCAAACTCTCTTCAAAATTAGCATGCTAAGTGATTTAAAGATAAACCTGAATAGACCATTTTTAATTGAAAATATTTAACATATTTGAATTGTGATTTCTTTTCCTAAAACCCCCTCACTGACCTTCCCATTTCCCAACCCACCCAAATCCATATCCTTTCTTTCTCTCTCCTTTAATGATACAAAGTGAATCTAAATAACAATGACGACGACAACGATGATGATGATGATAATAATTAGGATAAAAGAAGCCAAAATAAGACAAGGCAAAGAAACAGAAGAAAAGGAGCCAAGAAATAGATTAAGAGACATATATAGTCATGGAGACACACACATTTTCTCACACAGAAATGCCATAAAAACCAAAACAGGATACCATAACACAGACACACACACACACACACACACACAAACACAAAGGACCTGGAAGTGAGTGTGGGGGGAAGCCCTGGCAAAACTTTATGAGACAAAGAATCTCCAGAAATGTAAGATGGTTTTGTATCAACCATCTACTACTCTACTTAAAATAATACAAGTAGTTGTTGTTTTTGTGTCTGTTTTTGGAACAGGTCTCATACAACCTCAAACTCACCACCTCTCAGTGGATGACTTTAAACTTTGATTCTCCCCTTTGTAGTTCCTAAGTGCTGGTGTTACAGGCATATGCCATCACTACTAGCCTCAATGTTTGGTTGGTTGTTTATAGGTAAGCTCTCATTATGTAGCTCTGACTGACCTAGAACTCTTTATATAGGCTAGGCCAGCCTCAAAGTCCTAGAGATCTGCTCATCTCTGCATTCTGAATGCTAAGTATGTGCACTACATTCCATCTGGCAACTAGTCATACAGCTGTGATAGTTTTTCCATTGGGTGGGGGCAGAGAGCAAAAAGAGAAATGAGTCCAAATCAATGAATACTATAAAATATTATATTCAATTAATTGTGGTATAACAGCCAAAGCCGCTATATTAGACATTGTTCTCTAGAGGAACAAATCTATAGGGTGAATCTATATTATAAAAGAGGATATATTGGATCTGCTTACAATATAGGGGCTGGGAATTCCTGTATGTCCATCTGCACACATCACAAAGCTGATGCCTCAGCAGACCCCATCTGATGCTGAAGATACGAAGTTCCTAGAGAGTTTGCTAGGCTTCTGTGTTGGGAAGCTGAAGAAGCTGAAGTCTGATGTCAACAGAAGCTTCAGGAAAAAGTCTGTTGACAAGAAGTAGAGGCAGCTAAGGCAGCTAACTTTATGTTTGGAAGGTTCTTCCTGCTCTGAGGGGAAGAAGAGTTTCTCCAGTCACTAACCTCTCACAGACCCACCCAGAATTGTACAGTCCAGATGTTTCTACATCCTGTCAGTTGACAGTAAGATGAACTACCACAGATCTTGATAGTCTTAACAGGTGCTCTTCTTTCTTTGATGGTTCTACTTGCTGGTGAAGGGAAAGATACCTAAGAGCTACCTGAATACAGGGTGTGCCTCTCAAGAAAGCTGAATTGAAGTAACAATTCAGGTCTTCCCATTTTTTGTAAACTGTATCTTACTATTCAAGGGCTAAAATATGTAGCAACATCTAGTACCTAAATATGTAGTGGCATCAGAAAAGCATACTTTCCCCACTATGACACTATAATTTTTATAATTTGTTCAATATTTAGTGATTCTGAAACCAGAGTCTCAGAAGAAAACAGGGTCATTTTGCTAAAGCTGTCTGTTTGTTTCAGTCACCCATGTCCTTTCTGCTGGAAAGCTGCCATTGCTAGTAGCTGTAGAGGATACAGTGAGTCACATAATTGAGTTTTAAGTGAAAATAGACAATTGGTTGAGTGGTTTCATGGAAGAGCATCATTTCTCTTCCACCTGATAGTTTGGGGACCTCAAGGATTTACAAAGATGTTTCCATCCAAAGTTAGTGTTTGTTATAACATCTTTGGCTTTTTATATCAATTATGAATCAGATAATTAATGTTCCTTTAAAATGAGGCAGTGCAAGAACCTCTAGGTTGAACTGAGCAGGTACTTGCAAATGTCACGTCTGACAAGTGCCCTCATGACTCAGCTACTGAATCATGGGATCAATCAGCTGAATAGCCTTTGGTGACGTAAGGGTCAGACTCATTATTCAACTGAGAAGCTATTGTTTCCTGTATATAAATTAATTTCAATATATTTTAATAAAAGAAAAATAACTGACATTATCTATGATGTAGAGCATGCACCCATCAGATTACTAATTTACGTTAGGGCCATGCCTTGAGACTGATATGTGTTACCATCAGTTTCCAAGTAGCATATGAATCTGCTTCTGCTGTTCCTAGAACAATACTGAACAAAAGAAAAGCCACACTAATTACCTGCCATGGAACACTATTCCAGGGAAGGTATGAAGTGTCATCTACTCACCTAACAGCAGACCAAAATAAGGATACCACCAAGTCCAACATGGTGACCCAGTGTGTTCATTTGTTGGGTTGGATGTCAGGTTGCTATGGAGAAAAGTCTCAGTTCATCTCCTATTCCTTATCTCTTTGAAGCAGAAAGTCTTTTTTGTCTGTGCCACCACCATTACATATTGACTGTTTAGAGAGCAAGACAGTCTCCTCAGCTTCACAGACCTATGATAGAGAGCTTTGTTTAACATATTCGGTTAGAACCTCATCTGCAGTTGAACCTGCCTTTGGTAGTGACTCTCACAGTTTGCAGACACAGTAAGTAGATGAGATTTGATAACCTTGGAAAGGAGTGACCACTTTATTCATGAGAAATTACTGAAGAGACTGTATACAACACATCACAGGACAAAATGTAATGGTTAGACACTAACACACACATACACACACAGAAAACACACTGGGGAAATGGTCTTACTATGTAGCATAGGTCAGTCTTGAACTCACATACACTGGAGAAAGGATCTTACTGTATAGCATAGGCTGATCTTGAACTCACAGGCACTCGAGAAAAGGTCTTACTGTGTAGCATAGGCTGGTCTTGAATTCATGATCCTTCTGTTTTCACTCTATTGTGCTCTGTTTTGTGTTCCCTCCATTTGGGACAGAAGTGTTTTTCTTCTAACTAGTAGAATATGATGAAGATATGTTGCTCCTACTTTTACATTATATGCCTCCTTACTAATTAAGTCTAATTAAGGCTAATTTAAGTCTCTTCTATTTCTCTCTCACTTTGCTGGCCTCTATAGTTTGGCTATTGATTATCTTTCAAAGACACATGTAAAGGCCTTATCTCTAGAGTGACAGTTTGGTAGATGGTAGAACCTTCAAGAAATAGGGCCTACTAGGAGATTTTGAGGTGCATATTATTGAAGTGAATTCTAATGCTCAAGCCCCTTCCCAACTCACCCCCGTTTCTTTTCTTTGCTCCTTAGCTCATGGTATATGAGAAGGTTTGCTTCACCATTAAGACTGCCATGATTTGCTGCCCATCTGGACACTGAAAGCTATGGGGCTAACCTGTCATAGACTCAATCTCCCAATCACAAACCAGATAGGTCTTTCCATTCTGTAAGTTAAACACCTTGGGTATTTGATGCAGCCGTGTAAAGTTAACAATCACACTGACTTTTATAGACCACATAATTTCAGGGAATTGAAGTCACCAACAACCATGACATCAAGGAAGCAGCTTCTCACCTAACTCAGTTCCTCATGAGGACGCAGCAAATGATAACAAATGCCCTCGGTCTCTGAAACCGCTCAATGACCCCGTTGTTGGGGGAATACTTGGTAGTCTGTGGTTCATAGAAGAACTGATGAATTGTCTCCTCCTTCCATGGTCTTCATTTGTACAGTTGCTTGCTGAGCCCCACTGGAGCAAACCCCAAAGCTGTTACTACTACACTTCCTTCTAGTCTCCTGCTTGAGCAACTCCAGTTGGGCTTTCTGATTACACCTCACCCATTCTAGTTACTTGTGTACTCTTCTCCCCTGAAACATTCACTCTCTCAGTATTTGTACTGTATTCCTCAAAATTCCAAATCTTATCTCTAAAGCTAAAGAATGTGTGGCTGGGAAGTTTGCTTGTTTGTTTTGTGGGATGACCTCATCATTTCTCTCTGTGGTTAGACTGTGCGTTCCTTGTAATTTTCTTCCTCATAATCTATTTGGCAAACATTACCTTTTTCCTTAGCCATTTGAGTATATGGATAGTCCATATGAATCTTTAGCAGCTCACTGTGTCTTGTGTTTATTCAATTTTCATAAATACCTTTGGATTACTATTACAGTGTATTGCTTTAAAGTCTTTTTATTTTCACTTGTAAAAATCAATGATATCCATTGATGAAAGTTTTTCTGTCAAGAGAAAAAAAGAGCAACTTTCTTTTGGTAAAAGAGTGTATTACTGCCCAGTGTTTAAGAGCATGGACTTCAAAAGGGACAAGCTCATCTTTGAAACCTGATGTCTCTGTGTAGGCTGTTTGCATATCTCCTCCACTCCTCAGTTCTGTCTTCTATAAAATAATGTAATTATAGTATTCAGTTTATTAAGTTGTTCTACAGAAGGAATGCACACATGTGATCGATGCTTCAAATGCTGTACTGTACCAGTAAGATCCACACATGATGTGTGCAGAGCTATTGTGATAGCTAAGAAGAGTGAGCAGGAACAAAGAAACAGCAAAAAGGAGCGCCTTCCATGGTACCCCAGATCCCTTTCTCCTTTTAAACATGGGGAAGATTCTGGCTTCCCCCTCCTTACTGCCTGCCCCTCACACGGATAGCATCTGGTGAGCAGAGCTAAAAGTTCTGCTAAGGTCCCGTGACCAGCCCAACTTGAGATCCATCTCGTGGGGGGAGGATGCCAAGGCCTGACACTCTTATGGATGCTATGATGTGCTTACAGATGGGAGCCTAGCATGGTTGTTCTCTGAGAGGCACGACCAGCAGCTATCTAAGACAGAAGCAAATACTTACACCCAACCATTGGAGTGAAATTGGAGACCCCCATGGTTGAATTAGGGAAAGGATTGAAGAACCCGAAGGGGAAAAGACCCTATAGGAAGACAAGCAGTCTCAACTAACCCAACTCCAGGGAGCACCTAGAGACTAAGCCATCAACCGGGAGCATACACAGGCTGGGCAGAGGCCTCCTGCACATATATAGCAGAGGACTGCCAGGTCTGGCCTCAGTGGGAGAAGATACTCTTAATCCTTAAGACTTGAGGCCCCGAGGAAGGGGGAGGTCTGGAGGGGGCTGTACCCTCTGTGAGACAAGGAGAAAGAGAATTGTTATGAGAAACTATGGGAGGGGGACTTGGAGGGGGCACTGGAAGGGAGACAAGCGCTGGAATGTAAATAAATAAACAGATTTTTAAAAAGTTCTGCTAAGTATCTCATTAGGAACAGAGGAGTCAAGCACAAAGAGTAAGGATCCAAACTCAGAGGATAGTGACCCATGGGTCAAGAAAACACTTTCCAGAAGCTTCTGCAGTTTAATGAGAAAAGACCTTTCATTACAATGACTAACCCTTGACCATACATAATAATCTCAGTGGTATTACAAGTCCAACTGCTATTCATAAAACAAATGCTAATTCTTGCTTACTCCATCTACAAGTCTTAGTCTACATGTTAATTGCCATGTTGCAGTGTTCTCTGGGCTTCTAAAGTACTAGCCACATAGCACTTACTATTAATCAACTTTATGAAAAAACTCAACTATGTCCCAGTGCTAGGCTCCCAGTGTTCTCTCTCCAATGAAGCCTTACAGACCTGGGCCATGCTGAGTTAGTTCTTGGTAGCTGGGATGCTTACATGGAGGGAGGCAAACTTTAGGGCCTGAGATAATGTTAGGCCCTTGGGTATGAATGCATGTAAATTGGCTCATTAAGGTCAGGCAAACCATGGGCTTGCTTGTGGTGCCTGCCTATTAGAGCAGGTTTCTTCCAGCAATGCAGCAATGCCTTATTGAATGTATGAGAAGCAGTAATAAGTATCTGGTACAAATCCAATTATCAGGAATGAAACAACTGAGAGGTGTGTACCATTTGGCCAAGGTCTTGCTAAAATTGCAACATTATAAAATATTATCAAATCTCTTGAATATGCTGGTTGATGCATGTTAAGTATATACTTATTATATTATATATAATATAATTATATTACATGTAATATATTATTATGTACATTTATTGATTATAAAAATTGTTATTGAGTCTTCTGAATATGTTTTAAGTTGACTTGTTTAGTTTTTATTTTTATCCTTTTCTCATATATTACTTTCTGACTACAGTTTTCCTTCTCTCCTCTCCTCCAGTCTTTCCCCTTTCACATCTCCTCTCCCCCAGATCCACCCCCTCCCAACTCTGCCTCCCCTCAGAAAAGATCAGGCCTCCCAGGGACATCAACCAAACACAGCATAAGCTACAGTAAGACCAGGCACATACCATCACATCAAGGCTAGTTGAGGCAGTTTAGCAGGAGGAACTGGGTTCCACAAGCAGCCAGAGACAGCCCCTGCTCCCACTGTTAGGATTCCCACACGAACTCCATGCCTCTCAGGCATAACATATATGCAGAGGACCTAGGTTGTACCCCTCCAGGCTCCCTGATATCTGTGAGCCTACCCTGTGAGTCCATCTTCTGTAATCAGGCAAGGTCTCAAGTGGAGGGATTGGAACACCAACCTGGCCACAAAACCTCCAGTTTGTCCTGCCTGCAGAGTGTTCTGGGGCAGAAGCATAGCATAACCATCAATCAGAGAGACCACAGAGACCCCTATGGCAGCAGCTAGGAACAGATACAGAATCCCACAGCCAGACATTAGGCAGAGCTCAGAGAGTCCTGTCAAGGATGGGGAGGAAGGATCAAAGAAACCAGAGTGGGCAGGGACACCACAAGAACACAGCTCACAGAACTGATCTGTTTATTACACTAGGGTGAGTTACTTGATGGGTAGGGTTAGATCTTTATAGCTTTCTGACCACAACAAACAGCATGACACCAGACAAAAGACTAAGAAGCCTAAAATCACCTGTTATCTTTTTTTTTTTTTTAAATACAGGAGATAGGAATCAAAACATTTCTTGGACAATTGAATGAAAGAGTATAGATGCATGTTACAGAAGGAAAAAGAATGAGGGAGATAACTACATGCAAATTATAAAAACTGCATATCAGCTGTGGAAGCATTGTGGTGTGGTGTGAAGTAGCTTAGTCACCAAAGCAGAGTGGTCTCATACAACCAGACAAGGTCCTCCATGGGCGGGAGAGGACTCTGGATACACCCACTCCCAGCATGTAGAATAGGCTTTGTCTAAAACTGCAGAACAGTCTGGTCATTATACAGAGTTTGGGACAAAGATGTCATTATCCAGAAAATAGTGATTTCGAAACTCTCTTTTGTATCACAAGGCAAAATATATATTCTAGCATGTTTAAAAGTTTAAAAAGTGCCCAAAGTCACACAAGTAATATACACATAGAGGGACTTCTTTCATGCTTTAATCAACTAAAATCAGAAGGGAGGAGAAAGGGTTGCTACATTTCTTCATTGTACAAAATTGACAGTAAAAATGAAAACTTACAATAAAAAATCAGAAGTGACCTTTTTGTTGTTGTGTTAAATGGATAACAGCTGTAACCAACATGACCATTTACCACATGTATAGTAAATCAAAGGAAAGAGAAGCCTGTGGGAGGCAGACAAAGGATAATCTAAGAGGTAACAACTGCATCCAGAGCAAAGCAAATTGTACCTACAGAAAATCCCCTCCTGGTTTTGTGACCTTAGCACTCCCATTGACATAATACACACACACACACACACACACATTTCCATATGTATGTCCCATTGCAACCAGTGTCATGTTTAAATATTTTGTTTCCACTTTCATTTATATACAACTATCTCATATATAATTGACCATGTTAAAAAAAAAAACAAAAAAATGACTTATAAGGACAGTCAGTGAAGAAATAGCAATAGATGTCAACTAGAAATGTGTTTAAATAAATAAGTGGTGGTCTGTAAGCCATAACAATGTGTCATTGATAAAAAAATTAAATAATTAAATGTGTGCTGAAACAGAAAGATATAAGCAGAAACAAAAAACATTAGGTAGAACTTGTTTCTATTTGTATCTTTTACAGGGTGATATTGGGGATTGAATCTGGAGCCTACTGTATGCACAGGAAGTGCTACACCAACAACCCAATTTGTCCTTTGAGGGGAAAAAACCCTTTTAAGCTTTGCTTCTGTCTCAGTCAATGTCCTATTGCTGGGACACTATGACCAGGTAAACTCTTATAAAGGAGAATATTTAGTTCAGGCTGGCTTACAGTTTCAGAGGCTTAGTCCATTCTCATCGTGGCAGGGAGTATGGGGATATCCAGGCAGGCATGGTGCTGGAAAAGGCGCTGATAGAGTTTTACACCCCATCTTCAGGCAGCAGGAAGAGAGAGTGGGCCTGGCTTGACCCAGTGACACACTTCCTGCAACAAAGCCATACCACTCGATCCTTTATCTATAAGCCTGACTGTCTGCTTCCTTCCTTTCCTTCCTCCCTCCTGTCCTCCCTTCCTTCCTTCAGTTTGTGTGTGTGTTTATGTGCCTGTGTGTATGTGAGAGAGTGGTGGAGAACAAGGGAGGGAGGGAAAGAGAGGAGAGGGGGAGGGAGGGAGGGAAGGAAAGAGGGAGGGAGAGAAAGAAGAGAAGAGAGGGAGAGAGGACACAAATGTCTCTACATGTTGCACACATATGCCACAGTGTCCTCGAGGAAGTCAGAGAACATTGCTTTGGGTGTTGGTTTTCCCCTACATTACTGAGACAGGGTCCCTCTTGTTTCTGCTGCTCTGCATGCTCCAAATGAGGTGGCCCCCATCAGGGGGATTCTCCTGTATCTGCCTCTCATAGTGCCCTAGGCATGAATTTATGTTTTAATTTAATTCTAATTCTTTAAGTTTAATATAAATGTATGTTGCTAATTAATTTTATTAAAATTTAGAGTTAATCATTTAAATTACTAATTAAATATAATTATTTTATTTTTCATACACAAGTACTATATTTACATTATTTCACAGTTTCCATTCCCCCTCAGTTCTTCCCATGGTGCCCCCTGACTCCCTCTCAAATTCATGACCTCTTTTTTTTTTCTCATTACTTATTTATTTTTTTATTCGATATATTTTTATTTACATTTCAAATGAGTTCCCCTTTTCTAGCCCCCCACTCCCCGAAAGTCCCATAAGCCCCCTTCTCTCCCCCTGTCCTCCCACCCACCCCTTCCCACTTCCCCGTTCTGGTTTTGCCGAATACTGCTTCACTGAGTCTTTCCAGAACAAGGGGCCACTCCTCCTTTCTTCTTGTACCTCATTTGATGTGTGGATTATGTTTTGGGTATTCCAGTTTTCTAGGTTAATATCCACTTATTAGTGAGTGCATACCATGATTCACCTTTTGAATCTGGGTTACCTCACTTAGTATGATGTTCTCTAGCTCCATCCATTTTCCTAAGAATTTCATGAATTCATTGTTTCTAATGGCTGAATAGTACTCCATTGTGTAGATATACCACATTTTTTGCATCCACTCTTCTGTTGAGGGATACCTGGGTTCTTTCCAGCATCTGGCAATTATAAATAGGGCTGCTATGAACATAGTAGAGCATGCATCCTTATTACATGGTGGGGAATCCTCTGGGTATATGCCCAGGAGTGGAATAGCAGGATCTTCTGGAAGTGAGGTGCCCAGTTTTCGGAGGAACCGCCAGACTGATTTCCAGAGTGGTTGTACCATTTTGCAACCCCACCAGCAGTGAAGGAGTGTTCCTCTTTCTCCACATCCTCTCCAACACCTGCTGTCTCCTGAATTTTTAATCTTAGCCATTCTGACTGGTGTAAGGTGAAATCTCAGGGTTGTTTTGATTTGCATTTCCCTAATGACTAATGAAGTTGAGCATTTTTTAAGATGCTTCTCCGCCATCCGAAGTTCTTCAGGTGAGAATTCTTTGTTTAACTCTGTACCCCATTTTTTAATAGGGTTGTTTGGTTTTCTGGAGTCTAACTTCTTGAGTTCTTTATATATATTGGATATTAGCCCTCTATCTGATGTAGGATTGGTGAAGATCTTTTCCCAATTTGTTGGTTGATGATTTTGATGGTGTCCTTTGCCTTACAGAAACTTTGTAATTTTATGAGGTCCCATTTGTCAATTTTTGATCTTAGAGCACACACTATTGGTGTTCTGTTCAGAAACTTTTTCCCTGTACCGATGTCCTCAAGGGTCTTCCCCAGTTTCTTTTCTATTAGCTTCAGAGTGTCTGGCTTTATGTGGAGGTCCTTGATCCATTTGGATTTGAGCTTAGTACAAGGAGACAAGGATGGATCAATTCGCATTCTTCTGCATGCTGACCTCCAATTGAACCAGCACCATTTGTTGAAAAGGCTATCTTTTTTCCATTGGATGTTTTCAGCCTCTTTGTCGAGGATCAAGTGGTCATAGGTGTGTGGGTTCATTTCTGGATCTTCAATCCTGTTCCATTGATCCGCCTGCCTGTCACTGTACCAATACCATGCAGTTTTTAACACTATTGCTCTGTAGTATTGCTTGAGGTCAGGGATACTGATTCCCCCAGAATTTCTTTTGTTGCTGAGAATAGTTTTAGCTATCCTGGGATTTTTTTTATTCGAGATGAATTTGTTAATTGCTCTTTCTAACTCTGTGAAGAATTGAGTTGGGATTTTGATGGGTATTGCATTGAATCTGTATATTGCTTTTGGCAAAATGGCCATTTTAACTATATTGATCCTGCTGATCCATGAGCATGGGAGGTTTTCCCATTTTTTGAGGTCTTCTTCCATTTCCTTCTTCAGAGTCTTGAAGTTCTTGTCATAAAGATCTTTCACATGTTTGGTAAGAGTCACCCCAAGATACTTTATACTGTTTGTGGCTATTGTTAAGGGTGTCATTTCTCTAATTTCTTTCTCAGCCTGCTTATCCTTTGTGTATAGGAAGGCCACTGATTTGCTTGTGTTGATTTTATAACCTGCCACTTTGCTGAAGTTGTTTATCAGCTGTAGGAGTTCTCTAGTGGAGTTTTTTGGGTCACGAAGGTAGACTATCATGTCATCTGCAAATAATGATAGTTTGACTTCTTCCTTTCCAATTTGTATCCCTTTGACCTCCTTATGTTGTGAATTGCCCGAGCTAGTACCTCAAGTACAATATTGAAAAAATAAGGAGAGAGGGGGCAGACCTGTCTAGTCCCTGATTTTTAGTGGGATTGCTTCAAGTTTCTCTCCATTTAGTTTGATGCTGGCTACTGGTTTACTGTATATTGCTTTTACTATGTTTAGGTATGGGCCTTGAATTCCTGTTCTTTCCAAGACTTTAAACATGAAAGGATGCTGAGTTTTGTCAAATGCTTTTTCAGCATCCAATGAAATGACCATGTGGTTTTTTTCTTTGAGTTTGTTTATGTAGTGGATTGCATTGATGGATTTCTGTATATTGAACCAACCCTGCATTCCCGGGATAAAGCCTACTTGATCATGGTGGATGATCGTTTTGATGTGTTCTTGGATTCGGTTGGCAAGAATTTTATTGCGTATTTTTGCATCGATGTTCATAAGGGAAATTGGTCTGAAGTTCTCTTTCTTTGTTGGATCTTTGTGTGGTTTTGGTATCAGCGTAATTGTGGCTTCATAGAAGGAATTGGGTAGTATTCCTTCTGTTTCTATTTTGTGGAATAGTTTGAAGAGTATTGGTGTTAAGTCTTCTTTGAAGGTCTGATAGAATTCTGCACTGAAACCATCTGGTCCTGTGCTTTTTTGGTTGGAAGACTTTCTATGACTCCTTCTATTTCTTTAGGCGTTATGGGACTGTTTAGATGATCTATTTGGTCCTGATTTAATTTTGGTATTTGGTATCTGTCAAGGAAATTGTCCATTTCCTCCAGATTCTCCAGTTGTGTTGAGTACAGGCTCTTGTAGTAGGATCTGATGATTTTTTGGATTTCCTCAGTTTCCATTGTTATATCTTCCTTTTCATTTCTATGTTTGTTAATTTGGATACTTTCTCTGTGCCCTTTGGTCAGTCTGGCTAAGGGTTTATCTATCTTGTTGATTTTCTCAAAGAACCAGCTCCTGGATTCGTTAATTCTTTGTAAGGTTCTCTTTGTTTCCAATTGATTGATTTCAGCCCTGAGTTTGATGATTTCCTGTCTTCTACTCCTCCTGGGTGAATTGGCTTCTTTTTGTTCCAGGACTTTCAGGTGTGTCGTTAAGCTACTAGTGTATGCTCTCTCCATTTTATTTTTGGAGGCACTCAGGGCTATGAGTTTTCCTCTTAGCGCTGCTTTTCTTGTGTCCCATAGATTTGGGTATGTTGTGCCTTCATTTTCATTAAATTCTAAAAAGTCTCTGATTTCTTTCTTTATTTCTTCTTTGGTCAAGGTGTCATTGAGTAGAGTATTATTCAGCCTCCATGTGTATGTGGGCTTTCTGTTGTTTTTATTGCTATTGAAAATCACTCTTACACCATAGTGATCTGATAGGAGGCATGGGATTAGTTCGATCATCTTATATTTGTTGAGGTCTGCCTTGTGTCCAATTATATGGTCGATTTTGGAGAAGGTACCATGAGGTGCTGAGTAAAAGGTATATTCTTTTGCTTTAGGGTGAAATGTTCTATAAATATCAGTCAAATCCAATTGGTCCAAAGCTTCAATTAGTTTTACTGTGTCCCTGTTTAGTTTCTGTTTTCCCGATCCATTGAGGAGAGTGGAGTGTTGAAGTCCCCCACAATTATTGTGTTAGGTGCTATGTGTGCTTTGAGCTTTAGTAAAGTTTCTTTTACGAATGAGGGTGCCCTTGCATTTGGCGCATAGATGTTCAGAATTGAAAATTCTTCCTGGTGGATTTTTCCTTTGACCAGCAAGAAGTGTCCTTCTGTGTCTCTTTTGATGACTTTAGGTTGAAAGTCAATTTTATCTGATATTAGAATGGCTACTCCTGCTCGTTTCCTGTGACCATTGGCTTGTAAGATTGTCTTCCAGCCTTTTACTCTAAGGTAGTTTTTATCTTTGACACTGAGGTGTATCTCCTGTATACAGCAAATTGTAGGGTCCTGTTTCCTTATCCAGTCTGTTAGTCTATGTCTTTTTATTGGGGAATTGGGACCATTGATGTTAAGAGATATTAGGGAATAGTGATTATTACTTCCTGTCATTTTTGATGTTCTTTTTATATTTGAGTGGTTATCTTCTTTTGGGTTTGATGAAGGAAGGTAACTATCTTGCTTTTTCCAGGGTGTAGTTTCCCTCCTTGTATTGGAGTTTTCCTCCTATTATTCTTTGCAGAGCTGGGTTTGTGGAAAGATATTGTGTAAATTTGGTTTTGTCATGGAATATCTTGGTTTCTCCATCTATGGTGAATGAGAGTTTTGCTGGGTATAGTAGTCTTGGCTGACATTTGTGTTCTCTTAGAGTCTGCATGAGATCTGCCCAGGATCTTCTAGCTTTCATGGTCTCTGGTGAGAAGTCTGGTGTGATTCTGATATGTCTTCCTTTATATGTTACTTGGTCTTTCTCTCTTACTGCCTTTAATATTCTTTCTTTGTTTAGTGCATTTGGGGTTTTGATTATTATGTGACGGGAGGTATTTCTGCTCAGGTCCAGTCTGTTTGGAGTTCTGTAGGCTTCTTGTATATTCATAGGCATCTCTCTCTTTAAGTTAGCAAAGTTTTCTTCCATAATTTTGTTGAAGATATTTGCTGGCCCTTTCTGTTGTAAATCTTCACTCTCATCTATACCTATAATCCTTAGGTTTGGTCTTCTCATTGTATCCTGGATTTCCTGGATGTTCTGGGATACAAGCTTTTTGCATTTTGCAGTTTCTTTGACAGTTGAGTCAATGGTTTCTATGGTATCTTCGGCATCTGAGATTCTTTCTTCCATCTCTTGTATTCTGTTGTTTATATTTGCATGTATGGCCCCTTATTTCTTCTCAAGGTTTTCTATCTCCAAAGTTGTCTCCCTTTGTGATTTCTTAGTTGTTTCTACTTCTGTTTTTAGGTCCAGGATGGTTTTGCTCAGTTCCATCATTTGTTTGTTTGTGTTTTCCTGTAATTCTTTAAGAGATTTTTGTGTTTCCTCTTTCATGACTTCTGCCTGTTGACTCAAGTTCTCCTGCATTTCTTTAAGTTTTTTTTTTTTTTTTTTTTTTTTTTTTTGCCTTTCTTCTTTATTGGCTTCTATCTCTTGGGCCTTATTCTCCTGCATTACTTTAAGTGATTTTTGTGTTTCCATTATACGGGTTTCTAGCTTATTCATGTTCCCCTGTATTTCTTTAAGAGATTCATTCATGTCCTTTTTGTGTTCTTCTAGCAGCATCATGAACAGTGATTTTAAATCCAAATCTTATTTCTCTGGTGTGTTGGCATAACCAGGACTTGCTGATGTTGGAGAGTTTGGTTCAGATGCTGCCATATTGCCTAGATTTCTGTTAGTAGCGTTCCTGCATTTGCCCTTTGCCATCTTGTTCTCTGGAGCTAATTGGTCTTGTCTCTGGCTGGTGTTTCAGCTTCCTGAGAGGCTCTAGGGCTATTTCTGCAACACTGGATGGCAGGGTTTCCCCTGTTGCAGATTGCTGATGTGCTGTCCTCCTCTTGGGTGCCCTTGCAGCCCTAGTGTTCTTTGCCCCAGATTGTGTCTGTGAACCAGATGGTGCCCGTTTGCTCCTTCAGGGAGTGCTGAGGCTGTATGCTGCAGGGACCTTTTATGTGTGCTGATCACTCTGCTGGGCAGCAGAACTCCCAACCGGTTTGGTGCACACAAGGCTAGCCTCGATGCTCAGGCCCTGAGTCTAGGCAAAAGCCTGGCAGGCCAATGTCGGAGCAAAGTTCCCCTCAGCTGTGAGTGTTAATTGAGTCTATCAGGTGGCTAGGATGGTGGCATGCGCGTGCTCCCTGAGAGTGCTGGGAGACTCTGCTGGGCTAACAACCTCCTGGTTGGGTCGGCACACAGATGGCCCACCGAGCAGCCCAGGGCCTGGGGGCAGTCCAGGGCCTGACCTTCTTAGACCCCTGCTATGCCTGTTAGCTGGTTTGGTTTTGCCTGCTAGGTCTCTCTGGCTTCCCGTAGGCAAAATGGTGGCTCCGCTCGCACCGGCCCGGGCAAACAACCTCCTGGCTGGGTTTGCACCCCTGTGGCCCCCCCCCACCCCGATCAGCCCAGGGCCTGGGTGCAGGCCAACGCCTGTCGGGCTTAGACCCCCCGCGATGTTGGTCTCGGGGTTATATTTGCGTACTTCAGTCTGATTTCTCTGGCGACCTAGAACCAATATGGAGGCCTCGTAACTGACTGGTGGGAGGCAGAGTTCTGATGTGGCTTCTGTGTGGTGAAAGGCACCGTAAATCCGCCGCTGCTTGCAGCCTGGCTGGCCAGCGATGGCCAGTGGTCATGGGCGCAGGGTCTGCCTGGACCCTGTCCGCTTGGTTCTACTGCTGATGGCCCTTCCTCTGGACCAGCTGCTGCTGCTGTTGCTGCTGCCACTGCTGCCGCCGCTCGTGAGTCTCTCATGACCTCTTCTTAATTAATACTGTTATATATAGGTACATACACACACACACACACAAACCACAAAACCATTCAGTGTTGCTCTTGTATATGTTTAAAGTTAGCCACTTGTGATTGGATAACCTATTAGCAGGCTTATCCCTGGAGAAACCTAAATCTCCCTCCAGGCTTAGTAACCAATAATTCCCTGTAGCTCACCATCTGTGTGTAAGAACCTGTGAAGTTTCCCCATCTGTACCAACTACTGTCATTATGCCTGTGTTAGGCAACAGTGTGGTTGAGATTTCATGGGTGCTTCTTCCCTATCATGTTTGCAAGGCCCCGTCTGACAATACTTGGTCCTCTAGCTCTTAGAACTCTTCTGCCTCATCTTTCATGATATTCAATGAGCTTTGGGTGTAGGAATTATGATGTAGATGTATCAACTGAGACTGGTTACCCTATTACTACTTTCTGTGTTTTGACCATTGTGAATCTTTGGGATATACACATGGATAAGTATATACACTTATCTATGGTTACAAAGATAAATATTTAGGCTATTGTATTATTCATGGTTCTCTAGAGTCCCAGAACTTATGGAATGTTAAGGGAATTTATTGTGATGACTTACAGTCTGTAGTCCAACTAACCCAACAATCGACAGCTATGAACGGGAAGTCCAAGAGTCTATAGTTTCTCAGTCTCATGAGGCTAGTTGTTTCAGCTGGTCTTCTTTATAAGCTGGAATCCTGAACTAGGTTCCAACAGATGTGCTGGCAAGTAAGTGCAAGCAAATGAAGAAGAGTCTTCCTTCTTCCATCATCCTTATGTAGGCCTCCATCAGAAGGTATGGCTTAGATTAAAATTGTGTACCTCTATGCCTGGATTTGGGACTTGCTCTGTCCCAGGCTGGCCTTGAACATAGAGATCTGCTTGCCCAAGTCGCCTGGGATTAAAGACTTGTACTACCTTGCTTGGACCTAAGCTTTTCATGGATACGACATCACAACATCTGGATCAGAAGAGTATGTTATCCCATGTCAAGACCTGGGCCAGAAGCCTGTGTCTTCCAGCCTCAATATCCATATATAGTCAAGTTGACAACCAGGAATAGACATCACAGATATAGTTAGAATGTATAGCAATGTGTGAAAATTGATATACTAGTTTCTCCTTTATAGCCTGTAGCTTCTCCAGCAACTGGTAGCTGACTGGGTTTACAATGCCAAACATAAATTACCTCCTGTTGAACTGCCTATAAATCTAATTAGATGGTTGTTGTCCCTAAGATGTAAATACCACTAATACTCTATTTGGGGATATTTTGTTTGGGAAGTCTTCTGGAGAACCCTAGCCAACACGTTGAGATTTTCATTGCCTGACATTGGGCTTTTTATTAGACAGTCTATGACTCCTGGGGAAGTTGTGGTGGAACTCTAGAGTTAAAGAGTCCCCTCAGGCTTGAGAGATGGATCAGTAGTTAAGAGCACTGACTGCTTTTCCAGAAGTCCTGAGTTCAATTCCCAGCAACCACATGGTGGCTCACAACCATCTGCAATGGGATCTGATGCCCTATTCTGGCATTACTGAAGACAGGTACAGTGAACTCACATACATAAACTAAATAAATAAATCTTAATTTAAAAAAATAAAATAAAGTACCCTCCCTCTTTTTTCCTAATCCCCTTTCATTACAGAAATGCCTTCTATTCTTCTCTCTGGTGGTCATTATCTTCCCTCACAATCTCTTTCTATTTTCCTTGCTTTTCTGGAAACTCCAATACATATATATCTCAGAAGCCTTAGAACTGGGCTCCACAGACAAGAGAGAAGACAGAGCATATGGTTTTCTGGGCCTGGGAACCTCATTCTGTGTATTTCCCCAAAGTCTTTGGCGCTTTACAGCACACATGTCATGTGGTGTAATGTCACGTAGGCAATGTTATAGGTTCTATACAAGTGATCGTGGTAACTATCTGCCTGGTAAAAAATTTTGCATTTACATCGATTTCATTATTGAGAAATTATATCAGATGTGGTTAGTCAGTATTATAAAACCTGTAAAGTAAAACTTACTAACTAAATGAAAATAACGCAAAAGACTAATTTATTCACAGTGAAATTCTATTGGGACTGGAGGATGTCATGAAGTTGAAACAGCCTAGATTGGGAAGCCTCAGCGATATTCCAGGCACATGTTTATAAAGACCCACATGGACTAGCATTTGTGTTTCCAGTGGCTCACATGGACTGGCATTTGTATTTGGCATACAGTTGTTTATAAGAGCGTGTCAAATAATCTCATCAATCGTATATAACAATAGAGTCACTGCTTCCTTCCCTCCCCTCCTCCCCCTTGTATTGTTGTAGGGATATTGAACACACTGGATATCTCACTAGTGATCTCCTGCTGTCAACAGAAGGTAAAAGGTAAGTTCTAACCAGTGCTGGTCTGTGTCACAGACAATGAGGTAAGTCCTTCTGCATTTAACTTGTGTTGGTCTGCACGGACAGTGAGGTGACCCATTAGACAGTTCTGCTGCATTGTCCATGTCCTCTTTCTCTGACCTGTCCTACAACCAGAAGAACACATGATGCATAGAATGCTCTGTTACCCAAGGTGTCCTCACATCTCCCCTTATGTGAATTCATTAATTAAAGGAGTCTCTCCAGTGTAGGAAACCCCAGTGTTATATCAGCTTAAGTCTTTTTCAACAGAGAAATTTAACAACATGGTTGTGTTATATTGTTCATCAGAAGGATTCAGCAAAGCATCTTTGCAGACAATGCTTTTCCTGCCAAGCACAAAGAGCTGGCGCCTTAGTCCTGACAGCTGCCAGACTTGAAATTCACTGAACAGGACAACAGTGTTTCCGCTTTACCTGACTTTGTTAATTAGTGTAAATGAGATCACAGCAGGGGCAATTGCCGGTGTCAGTTACCATCAAATGCCTGACTGGAGAGGTGGAGGTGACAGGTAGATTTTAGTCAAATTCACCTCCTTGGGTGTTGTGAGAATGGCAAGTGCCAGTGTTCATGAGCTCCCTGGTTAGCACCACTCTTCGAAATGAAATTCTCTATAAATGGAAAGAAGCATATGCCACGATGTTTACCACAGTAATTTCTGTAATACTGAAAAATCCAGGAAGCTTCCCAATGTCATAAAATAGCACTCATCTTATGATGCAGGATGCCCACCCCTGAGACCACGAGGAATGGTCCAAAATAGCTACCCCATTCCCTCTGAACATCCACCTCCTCTCCAAAGTTCAGGCTATGCTCCTCTCTCAGTGTGAGATCTCTTCTCCATTCAGAAGGCTTCCCACCTGCTTTGTGCTTTCATTTCTGGAAGAAAAAAAGCAGACATGAGTGCTTTGATATTTATGGCCTTGCCTGTGTTGACAGAGATAGGATCAGGAATGCCTGCGGCAGGCAGTGTCCATTCCTGGACCCCCTAGATCCACACACTGTATTCTAATTACTACCTCCCTCTGCTGAGCTCTTCTTGTGTTTTGGGCCTGAATCATAGGACTTGAGACTCATCCCTGTTTTAACTAAGCAATCTCAATGGCTCTTCCAGGGAATTTTAGCTTCCTGCTTACATTTTCATGTCTCTGCCTCAGTTATGATTTATATTGGCATTATGTAAATTCTTATTGAACGGATCGATGGCTCTGCAACTTCATGTCACATTGTACTTCTGTCTTAGTAAGAACAGAAGCAGGGGTCCTTGGGACCGGAGAAGACCGTGTTCCAAAGCCTGTCATCTTAAGTGTGTGTTTGTGGTCGTGTTGTGTAAGGGTAATGATGTGTAATCTAACTCCGATGAACAAAATATCTGGGGTAAGGAAGAACAGGTAGTTAGGATATAGGAATCTCTAGAAGGTATCCCAGGCCACCTTTGAAAAGTCTGTGCAGACAGTAGGTGGCTCACCATGAGCTTGGCGTGGGCCTGAGCTGAGCAGTAGCCGGTGGCACAGCAGCTAGCTCCCTCTGGCGTTCTGGAGCCCGCACAGCACAGTGTGACCTTGGACTACTGGTCTCTCTGAGCAGGCATCCAGTTCTGCATCACATTGTGATAATATAAACTTTCTTCCTGGGATTGTGATGGAGATCAAATAAGTTAGTACCTGGCAAGGATTTGGTAACCCTATGGCCTCAGGAACAAGAATTTTCTTTCAAGAGAGCACCCTGGCAACCATCATCTTCCACAAAAATGATAGGAATTGCATTCTAAATGTCTGTTTATTTATGTTCTGGGATTAAACCCATGGCCTCATGTTAGGTGGGAAGTTGCTCTTCCACTGACCTGATCCCCAGCCTTTGCATTTTACTGGAAGAAACTGAGGTCTGGGGGTTGGAGAGGTTAACCTTCTTACTATATGGAAATGGAGGGAAATGATTGTTCTGGTGGAGAAACTTGATAGATGTTGATGACCAAGGTAAAATTAGCAATGGAAAGCCAAGTTGAGTGGGTGGAGCCTCAGTGTGATGGGCCAAGATTGCCATAAGACTCATCTTCTTCCCCAAAGCAAAGCCTCTGGTCTAACAGAGGAGAACAGAGGATACATCCCAATGGAAAGATATTCAGGGTGTGGTCCAAACCTTAAACCCAAGTAACCAATCCTGGTTCATCAGTTGTGAATAGTCTCCTTAGTATCACTGTGGAGGTGTGAATGAGAATTACCTGCCCTACCCTGCCCCCACCACACTCCCCCACACCCGCCCCTATAGGCTCACATGGGAAAACCTGGTCTCCAGTCAGTGGGGTTGGCTGGGAAGACTTGCCTATGTCTCTAGGTGGGGCTCTGAGGTTTGAAGAGTCTCTTCCATTTCCCAGTGTGCTTTCTGTCTCCTGCTTGCAATTCAGAATGTGAACTCTCTCAGCTGTTTTTGATGCCGTGTGTCTTTACCTCTACTCCATCATCTTAGGTTCTAACTTCTGGAACTGTAAGCCAGATTAAACTCTTCCTTTCATAAGTGGCCAAGTGGCCTTGGTCATGGTGTTTTGTCACAGTAATAGAAAAGTAAGTAAGACAACCACTGTGTGACTGTGATACCATTGCTATGGGATTCTAGGTGCCATTGGTAGAAACTTAAATGCAAGCAAGCAAGCAAACAGACAAACAAACCAGCATAAACTGACTATTTTCTGTAAATCTAAACTGTTACAAGATGGTAAAGACTTTCATTTTTCTAGGTCTACCCTGACAGAGACTTAAGCTTTAGATCCCAGAACTCTGCTAACAAAAGCACAAATGAGCAGAACAAAGAGCAGAGCTTGTTTTTATCATGGCTTAGGAGGTCAGAGGTCCAAGATCTGGGCATTATCAAGTCTGGTTACTTCTGAAGGTTCCCTGGCTTGTAGAGGCTGCTTACACAATGTGATCTCACGTGGTCATGTGGTCCTGTGGTCCTGGCTTGCAGAGGCTGCTTACACACAGATCTCACATGGTCATGTGGTCCTGTGATCCTGGCTTGCAGAGGCTGCTTACACACAGATCTCACGTGGTCATGTGGTCCTGTGGTCCTGGCTTGCAGAGACTGCTTACCTGCTGTGATCTCACTTTGTCCTGTGGTCCTGTGGTCTTGTGGTCTTCACTCTGTGGAAACCCAGCTGGGCTGCGAGTCTCAGGCTTGCCATGGGTCTCACTGACCTTTGAACATCCTCGGAGGCTCTGGAGACTCTGCCCATCGGTGACTCCTAGCCCCACACCTCAGATGCCACTCTGCTTCCTTCTACACACAGGCATTCATCTCTCTGTGCTTGCCTCTTGACTTGTTTGATCTTTATTTGTAACCCATACATCATGTCTGCAGTTTACTCTTTATAGAAGTCAGTAGTACTAACAGATTAAAAACAAACTTCTAGAAATTCTTGATGAGATCATTATGATAGTATTGACCTTCTATGTCTCCCCCTTTCCTTGGTATTGGAGCCAATCTTCTGAACCTTGAGTAGGCCAGAGATAGCAGAGAAATCATCCTTTGATATTCTAATACTTTGAAATTCTAGTTAAAACTGGAGAGGTCTGTCTTAGTCGGGGTTTTTATTCCTGCACAAACATCATGACCAAGAAGCAAGTTGGGGAGGAAAGGGTTTATTCAGCTTACACTTCTGCATTGCTGTTCATCACAAAAGGGAGTCAGTACTGGAACTCAAGCAGGTCAGGAAGCAGGAGCTGATGCAGAGGCCATGGAGAGATGTTCCTTACTGGCTTGCTTCCCCTGGCTTGCTCAGCCTGCTCTCTTATAGAACCCAAGAATACCAGCCCTGGGATGGCACCACCCACAAGGGGCCCTCTCCCCCTTGATCACTAATTGAGAAAATGCCTCACAGTTGGATCTCATGGAGGTACTTCCCCAACTGAAACTCCTTTCTCTGTGATAACTCCAGCCTGTGTCAAGTTGATACACAAAACCAGCCAGTACAAGGTCATATAAAAATATAAAATAACTATAAAAGTTCAGAGATGAAACAGACAATAGCACTTTGAATTTGAGAATGCCAGGAGTCGTTAAAAAAATATGTTGCATAGTTAATTGCAAGATCTTGAGTAAGCTAACAAATTTCTCTACACAGCTGAAACACTTTTAAAGAGGGAGGGGATATCTATAATTAAAGTGCTTAATCTTTAAATAAGTGGCAGATAAATTATGAATAAGCTCCTTTGAAACGCTGCTGGTGCGAGAGCTAAGGTAGAGCATACATAAATAGCGAATGCCCTGTGTGTCTGCACATGCACAGCTCCACACACAAATGTCCTGTGTGTGTGTGCATGGACATATGCACATGTATAATTACACTGTGTAATGGAGTTTGTTTTTGAGACATGAAATTACGTGAAAGACTGCAAAAAACAATTTAAGTATTTTGCACAGAGACAACAGAGAAGGTTAGGTAATTTTCAACCATGATGGGTTCTAGGGAGACTAGCACACAAATTCTTATTTTTAATACAGTACCAAAGTTGGCAATTACTGACACTGTACACACTTTGCCACAGTAAAATGGAAATATAATTGGAAAAGCTAAGTTTGTCCCATATGCGTATGAAAGCCCAGTGGATACAAGAGATACTTAGATTAATACAATGTGAAATATGGCCAACATTTACTTATTGACTAATTAACTTAGTGTGTGCTTATGTGCCTATGAATGGAGGGCAAAGGCTGGCACTGGTATATTTCGTCATCCCTCTCAGCCTATTCCTTTGAGGTAGAAGCTCTCCCTGAACCTACAGCTTGGCACACAGCTAGGCGCACAGTCAGCAATTTATCCTCTGTCTCAGTAGGGTTGGGGTACAGCAAGTGAGACCATAGCACGCTTGCCTCAGGAGTGCTGGGATCAGAACTCAGGCCCTCATGGTTGTGCAGCAAGCTCTTTTAGCCACTGAGGCATCTCTCCAGCCCCACTGTCAGTTAGATAAAAGAAGCAAATCGATGTGTGCATCAGTCCTTTCTAGATCTCTTGTGATTGCAGACACACACTGTACCATGGTGTGGATGTTACTTTTTAACTCTGAGTAACCATTGGAGATACACATATGCGGCACCTTCCCTCACAGGGTCTTTTTCTTGATCCTCAGCAAACTGCTGCCTATGGTGGGAGTGATACTAGGAAGTTCTCACCTACCTGTAAGAGGATCAGCAGATTTCATTTGGGTCTTGGACTCTAAGCCATTATGCAAGATATCTGATGGCCTAGTGCGGAGAGTGTCTAGGGTGGCCCTGACCTTGTGCAATAAGAGAGAAGGCTAGCGGACTGTTTCATGCAGCTCCTGTGCCTTAGGTGAGGGGACTCCGGAAAGACTATCAGCTACAGGGAGACTGCTGCCTGCCCTCAGCCCAACCTTTCTGAATTTTTGGCACATGAAATTGTGAAATAGAATTAAGTTATTATTACTTAAAGCCATTGAGTTCAGGACCATTTATTATGCAATAGGAAATAATTAAAAACCATTCTTAGCTCAATTAGAAAGAGATGTATCACAAGTTTCTGAACATGATGGTTTTTGAGAATAACCTCCAACATAGTAACTCAACTGTGTACATGAAATAAAATACAATTAAGATAGCTGTCGCTCTTAATGAATGAAAGTACAATTGAAAAAAAAAAGGAGTCCCTTGATCCCTTGGTTTTTTTTATTGGTTATTTTATTTATTTACATTTCAAATGTTGCTCCCCTTCCCAGTTTCCCCTCTGAAAATCCCCATCCCATACCCCTCCCCTGCTTCTAGGAGGGTGCTTTCCCACCCACCCACCCCCTCCCATTTCAGCGTCCCAGCATTTCCCTATGCTGGGTCTTGAATCCTTCACAGAACCAAGGGCCTCCCCTCCCATTAATGCCAGATAAGGCCATCCTCTG
This sequence comes from Apodemus sylvaticus, assembly GCF_947179515.1. Classification (NCBI taxonomy): domain Eukaryota; kingdom Metazoa; phylum Chordata; class Mammalia; order Rodentia; family Muridae; genus Apodemus; species Apodemus sylvaticus. Next base: position 5,561,112 of record NC_067489.1, on the reverse strand, counting down.
CTACATGTGTATCTGGAGCCATGGATCCCTCCATGTATACTCTTTGGTTGGTGTTTAGTCCTGGGAGCTCTGAGGGAGGGGTCTGTTTGGTTGATAGTGTTGCTCTTCCTGTGGGATCGCAAACCCCTTCAACTTCTTCAGTCCTTCCCCTCACTCCTCTATGGGGTCCCCGTGCTCAGTCCAATGGTTGGCTGTGAGCATCCACATCTGTATTGCTCAGACTCTGGCAAAGCCTCTCAGGGGTCAGGCATACTAGGCTCCTGTCAGCAAGCACTCCTTGGCATCAGTGACAGTGTCTGGGTTTGGTGTCTGCAGATGGATCCCTTATACCCTTAAGATTTAGCCAGTGGCCACTGAACCCTAGTAACTTCAAGGCACAGGTTACCCTTGTCCTTGGTGACCTAGAGAGAGCATTTCTGTTTTTCTCACTGTAACCATGGTTTGTGGCTCAGTGTCACCATCCTAGAAACTAGGTAGAAAGGAGGGGACATGCAGCTGCCGCAGTGTAACCAGGTCCTGGTGGTTCTGCATAACAGGAGTGGGGTGAGGGGTGCAGCAGGATAGGATTTTACGCTGGTCCACGGGGATGGACAGTGTTCCTGTTACTGAGGCCTTTCTTTGCACTGTTTGGCTTACGGTAAATCTGAGGGGAGCCTTGTCTGCCTGTAGCTCCTTCTTCCTTCTTCAGGTTTAATAACTTCATTGGAATAACTTTAGCAATTGCTATAGACATGCTGTTTTGAACCACAAATATGCCGCAAGAGGAAAGTATGCTTTCAAGCTTAGACATATGTCATGTGTATGCTGAAATCACAGGTTAATTAGACAAGGAAAATCTATAAATCAATTTTCCAGTTCTTTGGAAACGTGTCTTTTATAATTGGGGTGAACAGAGGACAGATTCAATGTAAATATTACTTATGGAATAATTAAGCCAGTGTTGTTTAATAATGACACAGAGTCAAGTGTAATGGAATTTTGTTAGCACAGAAGAGACTGCTCTAGCAAACTTATAAGCTCTCCTTTGTGGTGAAGGATTGGATTTTTCCTTGTGGCTGTGCTGATTTAGTGTGTGTGTGTATACATACATACATACATACATACATAGAGATAAACCAGAACCATGTCTCCTGTAGTTTCTGGGATAGAAGTTAACTGTAGGCAGGCCCACTTCTGAAAGGGCTACAAGCAGTGACCCAGAATCAAGCCACAAAAAAACCCCTTCTAGAGTGTAGCGCTTTCATGGGTACCAGTAACAGACGTGGGCTATGGCGGGGCGGGGCGGGGCGGGGCGGGGTAGGACGGGGCGGGGCAGGGGCGGGACACAAGCCTCCCTACCCTGACTGTGCAGATGAGAACAACGCCCTCCCTGCTAGCTCTGGGTTCTAGCCAACAGGCTTGCTCTCTCCCCATGTCTCGATTTGGGGATTTCCATAGAGATGCCTTAAATGACCGAAGCCCAGGCTGGCCACCTAAGCTGCCTTTCATCAAAGCCTCCTTTCCCCAGGCATGGCCTTCCCTCACAGCCTAATCCATAGTTGAGTCTTGAAGCTGGCAGCTCTTCTCTGGCCTTCAGTGGAAACACTGTATCTAGCACCTGCAGCACCACTGTGTGTAGATGTCACACTCTCCTGTAATGTTACCAACAGTGCTTTGAAATAAGTGTCACCATTATTTCAGAGTGGAAAGTCAGAGAATGGGAAAACTTGGGGATGCTGAGATGTACACACAGAACTCCCCAGCTCTGTACTCCATGGTCTCAGCCAGCTCAGGGAGCTTTTGACAGGGAGAGAATAGCAGCACAGAAGGGGTTTTCTGTGAGCGTGAGGTCAGTGCAAGAGGCAGAAGGGACGCTTGCTCCTGGCTGCTGCTCCAAGCTGGCATTATCTTAAGGATTTGCTATGAAGAAATAAGAACCAGATGTAATGGAGGAATCTGCTAACATGATTCTCTTCATTCCCATTAGCAGAGAGTGGGAATCACAATCTGTAGCCACTTGGCCCACTTCCCAACACACTGAAAGGTAGTGGTCGTTAGCTGGAAAACACTAATATTTTTTAAAATTTTTTGCTTATTTATTATATTCTGTCTTCAAACACCCCAGAAGAGGGCATCAGATCTCATTATGATGGTTGTCAGCCATCATGTGGTTGCTGGGATTTGAACTCATGACCTTTAGAGGAGCAGTCGGTGCTCTTAACCACTGAACCATCTCTCCAAACCCAGAAACTACCAATTTGCTACCAAAATGGTCTGCTTTCCTAAGCAAGCACCACCCTGCTCCTGGCTGTGTTCTGGGACAGCCATGCAGATTGACATCACCTGAGGCTTCAAGAAGATGAAGCATCCAGACAGGGAGAGCAGCAGAGAGCAAACCTGGGCTAGAGAGGGTGGCAAAGGGGAGCTAGGATTTCAAACTTTCCTCGGAGAGGAACTTAAATGGTGGTGCCCTGAAGACTCTGCTAAACACAGAAAAGCTCTCTAACAGGCACGAGGAGGGCCAGGTCCCCATGGCAGGACAATTGCAGAGGAGACAGTGCCTTCCCCAAGCCTAGGTATATATTTTTTATTGTGACCCTGCCAGGCTATTCAGTCATAGTCATAGGAGACTGGAATTTTCCAGTCGCCGCAGGGGAAATCACCACCTACTGGAGTTAACATCAAGTTCTCTGGCACACTGGCCGTGCTCTTTCTGCAGCACACTGAGATGGGTGGAATGGATTGCAACTATTAGCAAGCTAGAATGAAGAGACATTTGGCATTTTCTTAGATGTTTTCCTAAAATATGTTGTAAAAAAATAGGGCCACAGCGTCTGACAAAAACGAATCAAGCTTACTGTAGGAAGTCCTTCTGTTGGCATTTATTTGTGTTCCTCCTGACGAGTGCAATCATTTGGCTTGCATTAGATTCTGTTGTTCGGTGGCATTAGATGCTCATGCATATAGGGAGGCAAGGAGCTTCAGTGTGCCTTCAGCGTTTTGGCTGTAATGACTGCCAGGTGTTGGGGGGCCTGCCTTCTAGACACACTCAGATCACTGGTCTGTCAGCCACTTCTAAGTGACCTCACTCTGAACCTGATATTCACTGCTGAGATTCATTCTGCTCACTTTATAGCACTTTCCTTGGAAGGTTGCTGTGAGATCTTACTGTCTTATATATGTTCAGCTATGTGTGTGTGTGTATCATCTGATGTGTCCAAGGCTAGTTAACTATTGAAAACGTTAAGTTTTAGCCATTCTTTGCTTCTCTGTTTATCTGCCAGCCTTGGTGGCTTCTGCTGAGAGCTTCAGGCTCCGCCTGCCCACAGCTCCCCTAAGTCCTGTCTTTATGATGAGTGACAGACAGTACCTGAGCAAGCATAACTCTGGGTGTGTGGATGGGGCCAACCAGCCAAACTGGCTCTTAGAAAGCAGAACCTGTAACCTAGGGTATCACTTTTGCTGGCCCAAAATAAACCAGGAGGGGATGGTGAATTGTCAGTGGCTTCGTGTGTTCACAGACCACTAAGAGGAAGTTAGTACTTCAGGCTGTCACTCTGAGGTGAGCACACAAACCACTGCTTAGTGACTTAGGTGAAACCAAACCCAAGAGCTGGGAGACCTAGTTTTGGCAAATCCATGCCACCCTTTAAACAGAAATTCCAGGCAGGATTCTGGGGCTTCCTTGTGTACAAGAAAAAGTCTCCATGTCAGTACTAGTCATTATAAACCACCCTCTGTGGAAAAGGGAGTGGGCGTTGTGTAGTCATTTTCTCTAGATTGAAGTATTCCCCACAGAGGGACCGAGGTGAAGCTCACAAAACTCACCAGAAGATTGCAAGACTCATGGTGAAGATCACAAAACTCACCAGAAGATTGCAAGACTCATGGCGAAGCTCACAAAACTCACCAGAAGATTGCAAGACTCATGGTGAAGATCACAAAACTCACCAGAAGATTGCAAGACTCATGGCGAAGATCACAAAACTCACCAGAAGATTGCAAGACTCATGGCGAAGATCACAAAACTCACCAGAAGATTGCAAGACTCGTGCACCATCCCCTTCCCCAAGGAAGAAGATGGTAGAGCTGTCCACATGTTGGGCAAGAACCTGGATCCTGAGTTGTTCCCCAGGCAGGGGTGGGCCTAGTGGACACAGTCACTCTTGCTCTAGTGACTAACCCCAATGAGCTCATTGGCTGAACATGTTTGGGGTTGTTTCTTTGGGAGGTATTGATGCAGTATCTGGAGTCTGTAAACATTTGTCCTGATGTCCTAAAGAAAAGCCCCAGGATGGAAGGCAATATTGCTTGTCTGTATCTCTTTCCATTTAACCCTGGAAAACTAGACTCTTTCCCTCCTGTTCTAGAAAAAAGAACAGGAGGTCTTGTTGTTTTCAGGGTTAAACAGGTTGTCAGGTCTTTTATCTATCTATTCCCCCCTTTAACTGGAAAAAATGTGCAGTAAAATATTTGTTTCTGTGACTGTTTCTGTACATTTCTAATTTGTTTCTGTGATATATCATATATATGAAAGTATATCTATCATATATATGAAAATATATATTCCATTCCTTTTCCTGTTCCTCCTCTCTCCCCCAAGCCTCTTCCCTCTGTCTCAAACACACTTTCTACTTTCAAGTCCTACATACATATTCATATGAACATAGAAATATACTCAAATTTAGATTTCACTTACAGGAGAAAACTCCTTCTGAACATGGCAGCATATTTCTTTGGATCTAACCTCCTTTCCATCCATTTTCTTGCACATTACATGGCTTAATTTCATTTTTCTTGGTGTTGAATAACATTCCAGGGCATCTGTGTGCTACAGTTTGTTTTTCCAACCATGGATGGAGGGACATCTAGGCTGGTTCTATATCTTAGCTCTTGTGACTCGTGCAGCAGAAAGAGGGGCTCACACCTGAATCACTAAGAGGGACTCACTCCCGGATCACTATTATTTTATGCGTACGTGTGCCTCTGCTGATTTTCTCATTGCTACAACAATGTAAACAAGAGAAGTTTATGTCTGCTCACACTTGAGTGACCATGTATCCAGGCAGAGAAGGTATGATGTCAGGATACACCTTACCTGCCCTCTGGTGGGGGGGAGGGAGGGAGACAGAGGGAGAGAGAGAGAGAGAGAGAGAGAGAGAGAGAGAGAATGCTCTCAGGGTTCAGACCCTTTGAGCCCAGAAAACCATGCCACAAGTATTTGGAATGGCTCTCCTACATCAGTCAACCTGGATTCTGTCAACTTGATACTTGCAAACACACATTACTATATATAATATATATATTAGAATCTTTTAAAAGATTCTATTATATATGTATATATATAGTATATACATATATATATGTACACACACACACAAACACACACACACACACATACACACACACACACACACACACACACACACACACACACACATATATATATATATATATATATATATATATATATATATATATATATGTGTGTGTGTGTATACTGTAGCTGTCTTCAGGCACACCAGAAGAAGGCATAAGTTCCCATTACAAATGGTTATGAGCCACTATGTGGTTGCTGGGAATTGAACTCAGGACTTCTGGAAGAGCAGTCAGTGCTCTTAACCGTTGAGCCAGCTTTCTAGCCCCTGGACTGAGTGCGGGATCCCAGATGGAGGACTTGAAGAAAGGACTGAAGGAGCTGAGAAGGTTTGCAGCAACAGTGTTAACCAGCCTGGGGACTAAAATACCAAAGAGTACATATGGAGGGACCCATGGCTTCAACTGCATATGTGGCAGAGGATGGCCTTGTTGGACATCAGTGGGAAGAGTGGCTCTTGGGCCTGAGGGGGTGCATTACCCCAGTGTAGGGGAATGCCTGGGCGGGAAGGTGAGGGTAAGTGGGTGAGGGAGCACCCTCATAGAGGCAGGGGAGGGGGAGGGGATAGGAGGTTTTTGGAGGGGAGACCTGGAAAGGGGATAGCACTTGAAATGTAAATAAATATCCAATAAAAGAAAAAATTACAAGGCTGTGTGTGTCTTTCATCTGTGAACATAAATGGTTTAAGGCAGGTAGACCCCCCTCTCCCCCCCACCCTTGGGTCGGGATTGTTTTTAATTTTTTTTCCCACACTTGTATGTTCCCTGTCGTCTGCTGTAACATGGGGATATGCCTTATTGCTCTCTCATGCAGTTCATTCTCCATGCCACCACAGTGGCACACCACAGTGGCACACCGCAGTGGCACACTGCAGTGGCACACCACAGACTCATGGGCAGACTTCATAGGCCCTTATCAATTCTGCAAAACACTTCTAGAAAAATTTACTCTATCATCTCTTTATTCACAGACCTTGGTAGCAACACATCCACCAGCCTCACATGTGAAACATTTGTTGGTTTCTAAGACTTGAAAGATAACCACATTAAATTTGGCTGATTAAATATTTGTTTATATCCAGAAATGAATGTGATGTCTGTCTGTCTATCTATCTATCTATCTATCTATCTATCTATCTATCTATCTACCTACCTATCTATCTATCTATTTACCTAACATCTATCTGACAGGATAGTTTACAAGCTAAATGTTGTTGAAGTAGCATTCTGCAATGTCTGTATTATACAAAGAAGCTCATATATAAGGCCACTTCTAGATCCAACATGGGCAGGATAAACTGTCCAACAATGTTTAAAGCATAAGTATTAAAGTTGTTCTTGAAGATTTCATCCTCAAATGCTCCCCAAATAGATTTTGTGACATAAGCCTGAGTTGCATCTCAAGACTCTGGAGTATACGAGGGGTACAAGACAGTGGTGGCACAGTTCTCTTTGAACAGACTCAAGTTTTTCAATAATTCTTTTCACCTAAGAGTATATTTACTATCTGGAGTTTAGTATTGGAGGGTTTGTTGGTTGTGATTAGAGCATAGATAAATTATCCCTAGAATCTCAAGAAAGGAATTCAGTGTGTGTGTGTGTGTGTGTGTGTGTGTGTGTATTAATCAGAATTTTGGGACTATATCCATAAAGACAGATTTTCATTATCACTTTTTCCTTAATACCCACCACGTGAGTAGCACAGGGTCTGATAGTCACAGCATAGAGTCCGGAGAGATGTAGAGGTATGCTCTTGCACAGTAAACTAGGAAAAGAAATCCATTTTATCATCTGGGCCTCTTGGCCCTGACCTAAGCTCCTTTTAGAGTAGTCATGGATGCAGGGGTTATTACGGGATGCGTGAGGTCACTACTATGCAGAACTCTTGGAAGCATTTGAGTCCCAGGTCTCTCACGGCTGAAGCTCTGTCACCTTTGAGAATGGGCACCTTATGTCCCCAGTGCTCCTAGTTTCATGGATTCCATGTGTGGTGAGAGTCTATTTGAGGGTGAATACTTTGCAACCATGAAGTGCTATCTTTTCTAAGCATTATTTATGAAATTATGCCATATCAAATTCTGGGATTTCATATATATTTGTCTTTGGCTTGGGAGCCAAGCTCCAAAATAGAATATATCAAAAATATGGTTCTCATTATAGAACTTAACACTCTGACAAAAAGCTGATAACTAGGGGGACTGGTGGGAAAAATGTAAAAATAAGTTTAGTATTTTCCCTTGATGCTCTGGGAAGAGATTGCTGGTTTCCCAGCTCCGTTTTGCTTTCATCCGTTTAAAATTTTATAGTATTTCATGATATCAACAGTTTAATTTCTTCTAATTTAAAGGAAAACCTCAGTTGGGGTTTGAAATGTCACACACACTCACCTTTATCATATTTTATTCTACCGCTCTTTAAAATGTGAATTATAACCACAGTAATGGATTATAACTATCCCAACATTTACCCCTATCTGCTTCCTGATGGCAGGCAAAATGTAAGTGTAAGACTGGGTAGGACTGGATCCTGTAGGTTCCTTTCTTGTGGGTACATTTTGTGGGAAGGTATAGTCTTATGGTAAGATTGGTGCCATGCAGATAAAATAACAACAATGGAGAGGTTCTGGTGATTCACTGGGAAACCACAAGCATCCTGACTCTGCACATTGAGACCATTATTGAGTAAAATAAGGATTACTGGAACAGAAGCTGCTCTGATTTTCAAAATGGCTGCTGGGATAGTGTTAAAAACTGCATGGTATTGGTACAGTGACAGGCAGGAGGATCAATGGAACAGGATTGAAGATCCAGAAATGAACCCACACACCTATGGCCACTTGATCCTCGACAAAGAGGCTGAAAACATCCAATGGAAAAAAGATAGCCTTTTCAACAAATGGTGCTGGTTCAACTGGAGGTCAGCATGCAGAAGAATGCGAATTGATCCATCCTTGTCTCCTTGTACTAAGCTCAAATCCAAATGGATCAAGGACCTCCACATAAAGCCAGACACTCTGAAGCTAATAGAAAAGAAACTGGGGAAGACCCTTGAGGACATCGGTACAGGGAGAAAGTTTCTGAACAGAACACCAATAGCGTATGCTCTAAGAGCAAGAATTGACAAATGGGACCTCATAAGGTTACAGAGTTTCTGTAAGGCAAAGGACACCATCAAGAGGACAGATCGGCAACCAACAAATTGGGAAAAGATCTTCACCAATCCTACATCAGATAGAGGGCTAATATCCAATATATATAAAGAACTCAAGAAGTTAGACTCCAGAAAACCGAACAACCCTATTAAAAAATGGGGTACAGAGTTAAACAAAGAATTCTCACCTGAAGAACTTCGGATGGCGGAGAAGCATCTTAAAAAATGCTCAACTTCATTAGTCATTAGGGAAATGCAAATCAAAACAACACTAAGATTTCATCTTACACCAGTCAGAATGGCTAAGATTAAAAATTCAGGAGACAGCAGGTGTTGGAGAGGGTGCGGAGAAAGAGGAACACTCCTCCACTGCTGGTGGGGTTGCAAATTGGTACAACCACTCTGGAAAGCAGTCTGGTGGTTCCTCCGAAAACTGGGCACCTCACTTCCAGAAGATCCTGCTATACCACTCCTGGGCATATACCCAGAGGATTCCCCACCATGTAATAAGGATACATGCTCTACTATGTTCATAGCAGCCCTATTTATAATTGCCAGATGCTGGAAAGAACCCAGGTATCCCTCAACAGAAGAGTGGATACAAAAAATGTGGTATATCTACACAATGGAGTACTATTCAGCCATTAGAAACAATGAATTCATGAAATTCTTAGGCAAATGGATGGAGCTAGAGAACATCATACTAAGTGAGGTAACCCAGACTCAAAAGGTGAATCATGGTATGCACTCACTAATAAGTGGTTATTAACCTAGAAAACTGGAATACCCAAAACATAATCCACACATCAAATGAGATACAAGAAGAAAGCAGGAGTGGTCCCTGGTTCTGGAAAGACTCAGTGAAACAGTATTTGGCAAAACCAGAACGGGGAACTGGGAAGGGGTGGGAGGTAGGACAGGGGAAGAGAAGGGGGCTTACGGGACTTTCGGGGAGTGGGGGGGGACTAGAAAAGGGGAAATCATTTGAAATGTAAATAAATTATATCGAATAAAAAAAATGGCTGCTGGGCAAGTGACAGGAAGACAGCAATACAGTGTGGGGCACGGCGCACAAATGTGGGTTCAGTGAACAAGTGTGGGTGTAGTGCACACAGGTGGGTACAGCGCACAAGTGTGTGATTGCCTATCTGAGTGGAACCGGTAACATACAGCCTGGGCATAGTGCGCCCGCGCGCGTGTCTGGGCACACACATACCCCTCCCCCCCACGTGTGTGATTCCCTGGCACCTGAATGGGACCGGTCAGGAACCCACAGTATTTCACCATGGTCCTCAGAATGGACTTCAGTGTAAAGGTTGTGAATTATTTTCTGGAAATTTTCACTTAATAAAGTCTTAGATTGTGGGAAGAATGCAGACCGGGAATGGGGTTGTACACATTCCTATAAACACAGCGGGGCTCCTCACAATCTACCCGTGCGGTCTTCTAATGATGAGATCCCTCACTTAGGGATCCAACTCTCCACTGAATGAAGCCAGCCGCTGTCGCCATGCCTATGATTCTAAAGCTCTGACTGATACACTTGACTCCCTTTATTTCCTGAGAAGGTAAGAGGGTGTCAGTGATAGACACAACCCATCGCCTCAGGCAACTGGAACAATTCATTGTGTCTCCACCAGGTGTCAGCATACAATGACACAGAGGTAAGAATCTCAGAAAACCTGCACCAACAGACCTGACTGCCTGGTTCTTCTCTGATGTGACTGAGCCGCTCTCTTTCTCTATTATCTATAGTGATAGCAGGCTAGTGTGTCAAAGGTGTAATAGCTTCCTCCTAGAGAGACAGTTCATCACACCGAGGTTAATGTTAAAGGTTGGCTGGACCTAGGCCTATGCTTCCTACTGTTGCAATACAGCTTACTTTTGATGGGCGGGCACAACAGCCTTGTTGATACCATCGAGCATTTGATTTATAGGCACGGACACTGAGTCACGGACCCAGTTGTTTTACAGTGACAAAGTGGACACTGACAGCTTCCAAACAAGGCAGCCCGACTCCTGTGTCCAGCTTTTGAACCAAGTTGCTTCCTTGTTGAAAACATAATACCTTATGAAATTTGAAGAGATAGAAAAGCCGCGTTTGGTTCCCAGAAGACGTTGCTGTGTAATAGAGACAACAGTAAGGTGCTGGTGAAATGAATAGTTATAGAGAAACCATGCTCAAGAAATCGGCAGGACAGGTGGGCTGCCCAGGGCAGAATAGTATGAACTGGACAAGCCCTATGTCTTGCAGGGCTGGGCTGGAGAACGGCAGAAACTTGGTTGGCATTGGCCTTCCTGAGGAGCAGCTTGAAAGCCCGGAAGGTTTCCTTTCAAAGGTCTGTGGGGAGAATCCATATTTATTGTGTCATTGACCTTCAGTGGCTCCCTCTAACCCCAAGAGGATTCCTTCATCTTAATTTTACCCATGCTGGAACTCAGCTTCACAGCTGTGAAAGAATGAAGGATATATCTATATCCATATCTGTTTCTCCTTCTGTGAGTATTAGGAAGAGCAAGTGAACTTAGAAAGAACCTTTTACTTTTACTGTTTTCAAAATGTATCTAGTTAAACATTCTAATAGCTACATTAAGACATAAAAAGCACATTTGAAAAATGTAACACCACCCCCTGCTTTGTATAAGGTTCAGATCAAGACGAGTCTCCCACTCCTTGCTGTTTATCTTTCGTATGTGTGTGAGTGCACTGTCGCTGTCTTCAGACACACCAGAAGAAGAAGTCCTATCCCACAACAGATGGTTGTGAGCCACTGTATGGTTGCTGGAAATTGAACTCTGGATCTCCGGAAGAGCCATCCGTGCTAAGCCCTCTCTCCAGCCCCTCTAGCTTTCTTTAATGTGAAATGTTCTGTAGTTTCCTAACTGCCACACCACAGGATAATAATTTACTACTTCATAACAGAACTTCCTGGTCCCTGTCCTCACCTCCTACCCGCCCAACCTTGAATAACAATATTCACTCTTGAATGTAATCATTTATGGATATCTTCACCCTCTGAAATCTTATTTTCCCTCACTGCACCTATGGTTATCAGAGCACAGCCCTCACCCCTGTCCTTCTGTGTGTTTTTTTATCTGAACCCGGAGACAGCCCCTCTCTCCCTGGCTCTTTCAGTAATGGTTATTGGACTAATGTCAATATTGGCCAAAGGAAAGGCAGCCTGTACAGCAGAAGAATGTTTTGGGTGGAAATAAATAGCAGCCTGGCCAGAAAACCAACAAACCTAGAGCCTTCTCATTTACAGTGGCTCTCTGTGTTCCTCATTCCTTCTTCCTGGATGCATTGCACAGTCTCTTAAAAAGGGAGGCTGGATGGGACTTAGCTTCTCACTTTCTCTTTCAAGAGTGATGGTGTGTACAGTGTAATGCTGCACTCTTTCTTGCCTAGCTTCAAGCAGGCAGAAAGAGCACAGGCAGCCCAGTGACCTCTGGTTTATTTGGCTGAGCCCAAGCATGGCCCAGCCTGACTCTTCTGCAGCTATGGCCAATGGGAGATGGAAGGAGCTGAAAGCAGGCAGTAGTCCTTGTGTCTCATTCCAGAGATGGAGTAAACAGCTATAAAACAAAAGGATGGAGAGAGGCTAGTACCCATGCTCACCGAGCTTCAGGGAAAAAGAAGGAGCAAGGATCAGGGAGCAAGGAGCTCAGGTCTAATCTTCATCATGGTGAAGCAATGCTTAGCAATAATAGTTCTTGCATTCCGTTACAGATGCTAAGAAGTTTAAAGAAGAGAAGTACACAGCTCCCCACATAAGTATAATGTGTGTACTTATATCCCTGAGTATAATCGTGGCCAGAAAAAGGCCCCTGGGTGTCCTGTTCTATCATTTAACACATTATTTCTTAGCTAGGTTGCTTTTTTGGCTAGGCTGACCAGTTAGCTCCCAAGATTGTCCTACCTCCTGTCTACCCACCTCTCCTGTCACTCAGAGCTGGGCCTATAGACACAAGCAGCTATGCCAGGCTTTTCTGTGAGTCTTAGGAATCAGAAATCAGGTGGTCATGCTAGCACAGCAGGCATCTTAACTGCCAAGACACCTCACCCCCATCTGTATTTGAATGGACAAAAGCAGAGGCAAACTGATGTATGGGTGGGAGATGCTGTTTGTTTCTGCCGGGAAGTGACTGGGAATCAGCCCTGCCCTAAGAGACCAGAACCTCCCAGATGGGGTGGGAGCTCTAACACATTGCTGAAACTTACATATTTTGGGTAGGTATCTGCCAATGATATTAGTCAAAGGTCCACAATGTCCTTTTACTGCAATGAGAAAATCTCCCAGGAATGTGCAAGTATTACACCTAGCTTAGAACCTCAGCTTTAGGAGTCACCAACTTGAATGATTATGTTGTCATTTGAAGTTCTTGTGCCAGCCATTGTCTTGTGCCAGCAGTAGGCTGTTATGTGATCAGTTTATGTACCCTATGAAGCTCTTTGAATAGGAATAAAGCTCAATACCCCAAGAAAAAGGAAAATTCTGAATCTTGAGTATCATCTGAAAAGAGCCCTAGCCACACAGGAGAGAGGAAATGAGCCACATAGTAAGAATCTTTACAATGCTGTTATTTCTCTTTACAGTATTGTATGCTGGCTACAGATGCACTTGAAGCTCAGAACAGCAACAGAAACAACAACAACAGCAGCAACAACAACAGCAGCAACAGCAAAAACAACAGCAACAGCAACAACAGGAGTAACAACACCAGCGACAGCAACAATAGCGGCAGCAACAGAAACAACAGGAGCAACAACAATAACAGCAACAGCAACAGCGGCAAAATAGCAGCAACAACAGCAACAATAGCAGCAACAGCAACAACAGCAGCAACAACAGCAGCAATAGCAAAAATAGTGGCAATAGCAGCAGCAGCAACAGCAACAATAACAGCAACAACAACAGCAGCAACAGCAACAATAGCAGCAGCAGTAATAACAGCAGCAACATACAACAGCAGCAACAGCAGCAACAGCAACAACAGCAGCAGCAACAACAGCAACAGCAGCAATAGCAAAAACAGTGACAATAGCAACAGCAGCAAAAACAGCAGCAGCAACAGCAACAATAACAGCAGCAACAACAGCAGCAACAGCAGCAACAGCAATAACAGTAGCAGCAACACAACAACAGTAGCCACAGAAGCAAAAACAGCAGCAGGGGCAATAGCAGCAACAGCAGCAAAAACAGCAGCAGCAACAACAACAGCAGCAACAGCAGCAACAAAGACAATAGCAACATCAACAATAGAAACAACAGCAGCAACAACAGCAATAACAACAACAAAACTACCTCCTCTTAATTAACCATCCAGCCAACCAAAAAAAAAAAAAAAAAAAAGAAAGAAAGAAAAAGAAAAAAGGAAAAAAAAGAAAGAAAAAAAAGAAAAATAAATAAAAAACTAACCTCATTTGGATTCAAAGAGAAGAAATCACCTGAATCCTCAGAAATGTTTTTCTAAAAAGTTGACTATCATCAGGAACCTGTATTATTCTCCAACTGAGATGCTATCTGGGGACAAAGGAACACCTTCCAATGGTGACAGAGAATGCAACAATCAGAGCTGTAATGTAGAAATTGACATGCAAAATGAACCACTTTTAACCACCTTTTTCATTATTTTGAGAAATATCATTTGGTTATAATATAATTATGTCATTTTCCCCTTAACTTTCCTCTCTCCACCCTCAACCATATACCCTTCCTTGTTCTCTTCCAAATTCATCGTCTCTTTTTAAACTAGCTATTATTTCATGCACACACACACACACAAACACACACTCACTCCTAAGCATAACTTGTTCAGTCATATAATATTATCAGTATATCTGTTTTCAGGGCTGGCCATTTGGTATTGGATAACCAATTGGTGTATTCTTTCCTGGTACCGGCTATTTCTCCTACTGTGAGCATTCCTTGGCTGCCTGTAGTTCCTTGTGTAGGCTGAGGCCTCGTGGATTTTTTGCAGGTCACTCTGGCATGTCTGTTATCATCCATGGTCGCTCTTGTTTGGGCAGTCATGATGGTGAGAATTTATGAGTGTAACTTCTGATAGTTCTGTGAGACACAATCTGACAGCAAACTCCCTGATCCTTTGGTCCTTATAATCTTTCTGTTCCCACTTCCACAATGTTTCCTGAGCCTAGATGCAGAAGGTTTTTTGTAGATTTTTGTATCCATTGGAACTGGGCTCTACAACTCTGTATTTTGATTGGCTATGATTTTCTACATATTCATCTGTTGAAAAAGAGAAGTTTCTTAGATGAAAGGTGAGGACTACAGTTACCCATGGGTATAGGAAAATTATGCTGATTTAGTAAAGGGGCAGTTGTAGGTGCTTCTCCAACAACCATGACTTCACTAGTACTTGGCTAGGTTTTTCAGTACCAGACATAATTTTCCTCTTGCTAATTATGCCTTAATTCTAATTAGAGAGCTGTTGGTTATCACCAAAGTATTCACGTCACCATTACACCCTTAGGGTTACTGTGCCAAGAGAGTTGTTGTATGGAAAATGAGCCACTTTTATTTCTAATTTTTTAAAAAAGGGGAGGAACTGTAATAGATGAAAAGAAACAAAGCTAAGCTTGAAATTCATCTGCATCCAACTCTAACCAAAGACCTCTTGAAGTATTGCATGCAGGCATTTGCAAAGGCTAGAAAGGACTATTAAGAAGCAGTTGTTGTTTTGTTCTAACAGAATCATGTTAAGAAAGAAAATGCATACTGGAGCAATTGAAGGCAGATTGGTAAGGTGCTCAGGGTGGTCTTCAAGATCATCTTGTTGGGATTTCTGATTTATGTGATTCTAGCAGAAAAATGTCTCCCATTCTAGATGTAAAACACAACATTTTAAAGTATTCTGTAAGCTCCCTGTAAGGTAACCTCTCTGCTAAAATAAATGCCATGACAGCAACCTTGGGCAGAGGCAATGGAAATCCACCCAGGCCACTGAACTTGAAGGTCAACAATGCCTGAAAGGAAACAACAGCATTGTGTGGATCCTGCCATTCTACACTGTATGCTCCCCTGAAGCATTTAGTGGTTTTGAAATGAAACTGGACAAAAGACTTAAAATCCCCATCAGAAAGGAACAGCTGGGCACTGCTTCAGGCTGTCTCAGAGCAGTCGGGATGTAACATTTGATTTAGACTGTTAATCTAGCTAGGGCTTGGAGAGAGGACCTAGGCCAAATGAGTCACTTGTCCTCCCTCACCCCTTACTGTCCTAAACACTCAGTTTGAGGAGTAGGTGGGACTTTTCTAAGGTTCAGGCACTAGAGAAATGACATGAAGGAAGTAAGTATCTGTTAGACATCCTGGACTCTCGGTGGGAACATCTGAAAGCTTGAGGACTGGACCCTATGGAGTGTGCAAAACAGGAGAGACCACAACCCTTAAAGTGTCAAGAGTGTCAAAACACTGAACTCTTCTCAATTCACAAGCTAAAAAGAGAACTGTCTGATCCTGACTAGAGCTTCATACTTCTTTGCTGTGTCAGCTCACGGGGTATAAGAGAATTAGTGTGTCCCAGCACCATTAAGTGTAGCTAGTTTCAGATCTTGTTGCCAACAAGAAGAGCTAAGAGCTTCTGGGAAAATGGCTAATTCAATGATTAGTGCAGGAAATAGGCAGAACATCTGTTGGAGTGTAAGACCTGAAAAAACCGAGGGCACCCCAGCGCCCCATGCCTCAGAAGGCGACACCCAAATCACTCGTGAGGAACGGTCTTGATGCAATAGCAAGAGGATTTTTATTCCAGAGCTCTGGGGTCCACAGCCGTACACCGCACTGGGGTAGAGGACTGTGGGACCCTGAGCAACTGAAGTCAGTGGTATTTAAAGGGGAAAAAAATCACAAGGCAAAGGGTGGAGGACAAATCATGCACAGAACCAGGAAATACAGAATGAGGACGTCAGGCAATAGTTTATGCATTAAGGAAGGTTAGAGATTATCTGGAGCAAACATCCTTGGGGCATTATATAGTTAAACATTGGACCAGTCATCAGATGTGTCAAGAATGTAGTGAGCTAGTTCCTGGGACAGGGTGGGCTATCTTTAGGATAATCTTGAGGCCAACGGTCTCAAGCTGAAGGCAGAAAGTCAAGTTACTCAGTGTCTCAGTGCTAGGCTAATTGCTAGGGGCCTAAAAATATTGAGTTGGGGTCTCTCAGGAGAAGCAGAAGTAAGTGCATGTGATGATTTGTAATGCTTGGCCCAGAGAGTGGCACTATTAGGAGGTGTGGCCTTGTTGGAGTAGGTGTGTCACTGTGGTCATGGGCTTTAATACCCTCATCCTAGCTACCTGGAAATCAGTCTTCTTCTGTTTGCCCTTGGAATAAGGTATAGAACTCTCCTACACTATGCCTGCCTGGACACTGCCATGCTCCCATCTTGATAATAATGGGTTGAACCTCTCAATCTGTAAACCATTCCCAATTAAATGTTGTCCTTTATGAGCGATGCCTTGGTCAGGGTGTCTGTTCACAGCAATGAAACCCAAACTAAGACAGTGCATGAGAGTATCCAAGAGACCCACAGTGATGGGGCCAAATCCAAAGGACAATGGCGAAAACACAAAGGACTGTCAGTTCCAAGGCTGGGGCAGATGGAATTACAGAACATAAAGTGTGAAATAAACACTTGGCATCATGCTAGATGTGCGTAAATGATTGAGGATGGAAATACATAAATAAAAAGATAATTTTTCATACAGAAGTCTGATTAATTTTTGGATAAACAAAGATGTTCAGGTGGAACTTTAAGTATTTTTTAAAAAAAATCAAAAAATATTTAACTGGAAAATACTTAACTACAATTTCTCCTGGAGACAGACTTTGATGGGCAGTTCCCTTACTAAGTCAACACTTGCAAACAAGCATTGATTAGTGGGACATCTGGGTAATTTACTATAAGACTCCTGGAGGATTCTACCCAGATTTAAGACCTATGAAGTTTGAATAAATACATTTTTCCATTGTGATATGTTCACAGACCTTTGCCTGTGGTTTGCCACAATTCCTATTCTGGCTCATGTATGGTGCAGCTGGTCTTTTGATGTTGGCACTGTTGTGGGAGGCAGTGAAGCTTTAGGAGGTGGACTCTATGATGGCTGTTCTTGGTTGTCGACTACATCTGGAATTAACTAAAACCAAAATGGCTGGGTGAACCTGTGAGAGATTTTTTTTCTTCATTAAATCATTTGAAGTGGGGAGATGCACTTCTAATCTACATCTTTTGAGTTGTGAAGATTTGTCTTTAATCTGGGCTATACCGTCTGCTGGAAACCTTCATAAAGGAGATTAAGAGAACGAAGTATGCTTTCTCGCTGCTTGTTTGCCCTCACTCTGGCCAGCAAGTCCATTCCTTCACTAGCATTAAAGCTTCCTTCTTTGGGATTCTAGTGGATACTGAAAACCAGGTGAGCCATCCAGCCTTGTGGATTGAACAAATACTGAATTCTTGGTCCTTCCATTGGTAGACTGCCATTGTTGGGCTAACTGGACCAAAGCCTGTAAGCCATTCTAATAAATCCTCTATCTCTATTTAATCTAAATCATCTATGTATCAATGAATCATCAATTTATCTATGTATCTATGTATGTATCTATATATTAATGTATCTATGTATGTATCTATCTTTCTATGTATCTATCCATCCATCCATCCATCCATCCATCCATCCATCCATTTATCCATAGATTGTTCTTCTAGATAATCCTTGCTAATATGAGATCCTACCTGGAGGAAGTAGGTGACTGGTAGAAATAATTTAGAGCTTACACACGGCCCATATCTTTCCTCTTTCTGTCTTCTGTCCTCCATGTGGTAGAGAACTTCTTCCTCTTTGCATACCTGCCACCATTATGTTTTGCTCAAGTGCCACCATTTGTTTTGCTCAAGTGTTTTGAGTCCAAGTTGCCATGGCTGCTTGAGGGACACAGTGGAAATCACTTTTTGATAAAGTGTTCTCATTTGGCGTTTTGATCACAGGGATACAGAAGTAACTAATACAGTTCCCAATACTCATGAATTCTTCATCTTCCATCTTTTACCCTTCATCACATTTCTGCAACTATTATCGTAAATTGTTCTGTATCTTACTTTTAAAATAGACTCTGGGGATCTGTGGTAACCTATAAGGATATGTTAAAGATGCATTGATCGGGACAGAGCTGCTTTCCTGATGCTCACATTTCAAAGGACGACTCCATGTTTCTCAAGAATGACAGTCCTGAATTGTAAAACCTACCTGAGGATTTGAGAAGATTTACATCAATCAGAGGGCACAGAGGAAGTAGCCCTTGTGCATACTCTGAGAACAGTGCCTATAAGTTCAGTTCTACTTAAAAAATATGGGACTGTTTAAGGTAGGATCTGTGCCTTGTAGCTCATGCGTGCATCTGACATTTCTAGGTGGCCAAGAGAGCAGAAGTGAGTCAGGGCCTAGCCTAAGGCTTGAGAACCCTGATCTGTGGACTAAACTGTATTCTTCAAGGAGTCCTTGAGAGATTTTACACTTGAGAAATAGATGATCAGGCTTATAAATTAGCAGAATAGGGGAAGCAAAGGATTGATTTGGCTCAGAGCTATAGAATAGTAACCAAATGCAGAGAATCTTCTTGTTCACCCCTTAGATGATGTGGGTGTTTAGTATTCTTACCTTCTTGTTAAACCAAAGACTACACGTGTTTCAATTCCCTCCCAAATGTTGTATCTTCAGTAAGTGTGGGCACTTTAAAGCTCAATCTGTCTCCCAAGAAGCCCAAAACTCACTTGGCAGCGAGGCTGTAGAACCTGTGGTCGCCAGACATTGTGTGGGGTTTGCAGTATAGGAGACAGGGTGACAAGTGAGTGGTACCCTGGACATATGCCACAGGCATGACTGTGGAGGATGGCCAAGCCAGCCAGTATCAGTGTCATCTGGCTGAAGATGGACGTCAGCTCCTTCTAAAAGCATCCTCCTGGCCCACACCAGCTGCTTTTGTTTTCCTCGATTGAGGGAGGCAATTCATATGAAAAAGCTTTGCTCACTGTGGGATCCTCAGAGTCAAAGGCTATTACTTTTACATTAAGAGAATAGACATCTTTTATAACTCAGTTTCCAGTTAAAGTATACCAGGATAGATTATAACGCAGTGGAGTCCCATCATGAATTATGTATAAATAGAGGAGTTTCTTTCCTGTTTTATAACTATGGATTTCCATAATTTGGAACTGTCTCATGTACACATTTAGAAATAAGAGGAAACCTTGCTTTCCATCATGTGTGTTTTGGGGAATTGAACTCAGGGTGCTGGGCTTGGCAGTTTGTCTCTTTCCCTGCTGAGCATCTCACAGGCCCCAGGACCTGGGCTGATAAACTGGATACTGAGGATCCAGAATATGCTTTGTTTATCAGAATCACTTCCTGTATGCTGTGTTAAGTCCCTTATAACCAGTTTTTGCACATGGGAGTCATTTTGTTTTATTTGTTTATTGACTGTTTTCCTGTCATAACTCTTTAAAATTTTTTAATTATTAATAATTATGGAAACCAACTTGTTTTTCTTAACAAAACCTCAAGATATTTACTTAAATCAAGTTTCTATATGATAAGAACTCTTTCTGTATCTGAAACCCATCACATCTCCCAGAGAAAGTAATTTGTGGTATTTCTATCTAGAAATACCTGAGCTATGAAGTTAGGAGGAAGGCAGATAAGATTTTCCTGTACATTGTTAGGAACTGTTACATTTTACCAATATCAACAGTTAAGAACATCTGCAGTGATTTCCATATTAGCAACTAAATTATCCATTCCTCCTAATAGATACAGAGTACATCACTTTTGCAGACCTGCTGGATAAGAACAGCTGTCTTAATGAACATTTAAAATATGTACTACATATCTGTAATGTTTCAGGAGCCTTGGAACTTGTAACAATTTGAGCAAACTGATGGGTTCCCATGGTGAGCGGGGCACTAAGAGAACAGGTGCTGTCAGTTTTGTCCCTCTGACTCATACTCTAAGGAAGCTGCACAGCTGCACTCTTGCAATAAAAAGACACTCACTTCCATGTTCCACCTTCTAGCACCCAAGCCAAGGGCTTGGCATGTGGAGAGGAAATACCATTTTACCTTGTTAAACTTGTATCTATTCATTTTAACAATGTCTTCTTATGAGGTTCAATATTACTTGTTTTTCTTCTATTAACTTTCTCCTTACAATTTCAATTTTTTAAAAAATTATGTTCCAGAGGCTGAAGAGATTGCTCAGTGGTTAGGTGCACTTGTTGCTCTTGCAGGGGAAGTGGGATCAATTCCTAGCATCCACTTGGTGGCTCACAACCACCAGCGACTCCAGTTTCAGAGAATCCCACACCCTATAAGATAGGCCTCCACGTGTACCATGAGATGCACAGACCTGTATGCAAGCAAAACACCTATTCCAATAGAATTAAATACACACACACACACACACACACACACACTCACTCACTCACACATACACACAAACACACGCACAAACATGCACATGTGTGCAAAAACATGCATATGCACACGTATACATACCTGGAAAGATCAATTCTATCACTAAGTATTATATGAACTGTCAGCTTAAGTTCTAGTTTACTTGTTAGTTCAGTTTATTTATGTATATGCTTTTTTTTTGCTGTGTCCTCAATGAGTTCTGGCTCAACTAGGTAAATTTAGATTCTTTGCAGTGATACTTTAATCACATGGAGTCCTGATTGTGGGGAATTTACAGAAATCAGATAAAGGAGCCAGATACAGAGCACCTAGCTCAAGGCCACAAGTCTGGGAGATAATCATGATAGATCGTGATAATATTTCAAAGCAATACACTCTCATAAGCAAGTGACCACAAACTCCAGATGTTTGAGAATATCTGCTATTTTAAGGTAGACATTAGGCACTAACTGTGTCATGAGCTTCTATAAGGTTATTGTCTCAAATAAAAAGGTTCATCTAAAGCATATGGTATCTGAGTAAATGATATCTGAGTGCAGAACTTGCAGGACCCTTTACCATAAACAGTGTAGTCCTTGGATGAAAAAAAAAACCTGCCCATTCATAGGAAATCAAAGTGATTACAGTTTAAAGTTTAGTTCATAAGACCCTGGTTTTCCTTTGACAGGAGTGATCTATAGAGACTTCTAACTTATGGTCTGCACTTCAGTGTGGATGCTCCCACTGGTCAGCCTCAAGAAGTGCGGACCCCTGAAGAACAATGTGTGTAAAAGTGTGGAGTGAGAGGTCAGTGTGGGAAATAGTCCTTGGTTTTGTTAATAAAAGTAACCTATCACTGTAATCTGGAGGAAACTTTATAGATTTTCCGTAAATGGATTCTGAGGTCTATAAATTGTACTTAGAGAAGAGATTATCCTGTTACATCAAATTCCAGATAACACAAGGGTAATGTGTTGACACACAGGTCCTCTGCTTCAGTGACTTTATTCAATCCTATTTCCAACATTTATTATGTTTTATGATCTTGGGACTTGACCCATAATAATCATGATTTTAGACATTTATTTTCAGGAGACATTCTCCTCTGACCATTAGAGTATTGTTCTTTAATGGAGCGGAAGTGTCAGTCTGTGCCTTGGCCTTCAGCCTCCAGTAAGGACACATTTCATTTGTTTTATACATTTTCATGAAGCCACCTTTATTCTCTCTCTAAGATTCTTCAGTTTTAGAGAAGGAACTATGCCTTCCATTGTGTAGATCATCAAACTAGATTTGTGGTTGTGAGTGTTAATGAATATCTGAGAAGTAACCACAAAGCAACAAGAGAATTGTATTCCATGAGCCAACACATTAAGGCTCAGAGGACACAGCCCTTCCATGGGAGGCAAATAGACAAGTGTTAATGGCCGCACTTTTCCTAGAGTATTAACAAGCCGTCAGTCTTGTCACTTAGCAAGTATTCTGTGCCCTTTCTAAGTGGAAGAAAGCCTTGTTCTCCATTATAGACTTTGACTGAAACTTTAATTATTCATATATTTTCACCCTATTTGAACACAGCTCATTATTCATGTCAGATGTGCTAATAAATGCCCGATGTCTACTGGAACTAGGCAAGATGCTGTGGGGACAGAATTAAAATCAAAGGACGAAATGCACAACCTACTCATCTTTAATATATTCTCTTATTTAATAACCTAGAATTATCTCCTGAAATATTATAGACACAGATTACAAATATCAGAAATAATGCAGAGATCGTATAACCCTGTGGAGGTGGCAGCTTCATAAAGGGACAATTTTGGTAGTAATCTGTTTTGGCAATTTTTCAATAGCATTGAACAGAATCAGCCTGCTTTAGGTTGTGGAACCCATGGTTGGCCACACAAAGCTGTAGGCGCACATTAGAAGACAGCGTGTACAAGCAATGAATGCTTGGAAGGCTTCCAGGGACCAGTGTGGCTATGTCAGGTACACAGATGAAGAGTCTTGGTTTTCAAGGTGTAAGGAGGGGATAGATGAGCTGGGTGCTGAAGGAATTCAGGGGTTCATTGAATTTAGACTGTTGATGTGAGATGAGCTGGGTAAGGCTCAGGTATAGTTAGTTCAGTGCTGATTACCTAAGCTCAACACAAGTTAATTCCTTACTTCACAGCTATCTGTTTTATGGATACGGCGTTAATTGTATCTGCCACTGATAGTCACTTCAGTATGTCTATGTCTACGTGTGCACCAAATGTTCACACTTGGTCAGGAAAAGTCTAGTAGGTAGCAAGACAAATCCCTAGCACCATTACTGCAAGGAAAATGATGGCAGCTGTCTAGGGGATTCCTGACATGAACAAAGAATTAAACATCTGGAAAGATAGAAGACCAAGCTAGAGAGAAAGGGAAGCTTTACACTACGAGCATGTGAGAAGCCTAAGAGTGGAAGTACTTTCAGTGGATGGTAGCTTGGGTATTTTAAAGGATCCTCAGATCTTCTCCTCTTCTTTATTGGTCTTGTCTAGGTATCGACCCTGTGCCTGCCTATTGTTTCTCCCCAGTCTTCTGAGAATAAGAAGCCAACTATGGGAGCCTGCCTTAGTTCTCTCTACCTACTGGTATTATTCTAACTCCCTTTCACTACCACCATTAAGTGGGACCACAGCTTGGGATGCTTTGGCCTTGGGTTTGGACTGTTGTAGTCCTATGCTACCTTGGTTGGCTTAGTGATTTTGTGTTAAAACTAGAGAACTTGTCAATGACTTTTTCCTGTCTCCCCCTGTTTGTGACACATGTAACTTCCGTTCACAATTCATGGTCCAGATTCTGTCATGGTGTCTCTTATCAATAGAGAGAGTTAGAGATGATTATTACTCTACAGACAATGGATATGGTGTCAGTAAAATGTCAGTGTGTTTCCTCCAACCCCAGCTGGCACAGTGACAGATTTTTTTCTGTTTATACCATGTTATTTGGTGTTTTATATTCAGCAATTGGTCTGCAAAAGTCTTGGGTCCCATAGGCTCTCATGTTTAAACACAGGCAGGGCTGTTTTAGGAAATCATGAAACCTTTAGTTCCTGGAGACTGGGTAAAGGAAGTGGAGTTAGCCTGGACTCACACTTTTTCTCAAGCTTTCTGCTGGGTAGCAGGTAGCTGTCTCACACTTATGCTGCAACAGACAACACCAGTTCTGCCACCATGCCTTCCCCACCATGATAGCCTGTGAACTGTGAGCAGAATGCATTCTCCATTTACTCCTCCTCTTCTTCGTTTTCTTCCTCTTCTACCTCTCCTTTTTCCACCTCTTCTTCTTCCTCTTCCTCCTCCTCTTCTTCCTCTTCATTTTTCTCCTCTTTCTCCTCTTCTTCCTCCTCTTCCTCTTTTTCTTTCTCCTCTTCCTCTTCCTCTTCCTCTTCCTCCTTCTCTTCCTCTTCCTCTTCCTCTCTTCTTCTTCTTCTTCTTCTTCTTCTTCTTCTTCTTCTTCTTCTTCTTCTTCTTCTTCTTCTTCTTCTTCTTCTTCTTCTTCTTCTTCTTCTTCTTCTTCTTCTTCTTTTTTCCTGGAAGGCACTCCACCACAGCATGACAAGAACTAACTCACACAGAAGTTTAGGATGAGAAATAGTCAAGAGTAATGGAACCAACCCAAAGCCAACTAGGACACGTTTAATATGTTAACACCATCTATTGTTTTAGGTTTGCCCTCAGTTTTCCCTAGGCTCGGATGGTGTGTATTGACTCCCAGGGTGATTGCAAAGAGAACATTTCACAGATTTGGGGTGGAATCTGAATTCATTATTACACTTGAATTTCACAGTTCCCATCGGCTAATAGGCTATGCATCCATGAGGGTCCTGATTGAGCTCAGCTCCCCTCATCCCAGCTACGGCTGAAGAAAAGAGCATCACTTAGCCGGTTAGCAAGTTGATGGTGATTTCAAGTAACAATTCAGTGATACACTAGTGGTCTAGGATTTGGGGAGAGTTATATGAACTTAAAGCATGATTTTTTTTTCTTCCAAACAGTATATGTCACACTATTAACAGTAGATGATTCCATACTTAGCAATTAAGGCTTTTTATTTTAACATCTGTTTTCAGCCTTGGTTGGAGTTTCAACAAGCCAGGGGTCCTTGTGTCTGTGTCTCCAACTCGGTGACTAGATGTTGATAGAATTTACACAGTCTTTGTGGGTGAGGACCACATGGGACAAGTGTTAATGGATAGATCATTTCAGGGGCTGTGATTATTTTCATGATTCTCTTAGGCTGGTTCTTTTTGGGGTCATTTTAAAGTATATGTTGTCTTTACCATTAAGAATATTGGGTGATATTTCTGAGCTCTATGAGAGTGAGGCAGAGCGAGACTAGATCCTAATGGAATTGAATGTTAACAAGATGCTTAGGAGGAAGAGAACAAGTTTTAGCCTGATCATCATTACCCCTTAGTCATAGCTGTGCCTGCCACAGCCTGTTAATAACAGGTCGGTGGAACAGAAAACTCTGAAAACTCTAACAGCCCTCGACCTCATTAGAGAACAAGAGTGAGAGGAAATGATGTCACTGTGAACTGTGGGATGCAGGAAAAGAAAGCCTGAAAGGAAAGCAGGGAGAGACTGTGAGTTTGGTCTCTCAGCGGGGCGAAGCAGCAGCAGAAGCAGCTTTTTGACTGTAGCTACTGCCTAAAGGCTCTGATTTCTTTGGTGTGTGCTGAATTTCATGAAGCAGAAGTCAATGCAAATCAAACAACATTGTGCTACAGATAAAGGATTGAGAATATTAAGCAGGGTTGAGACTTTTCCCCCTAAGTACACAGAATAAATGATTTAAACATTTAAAAAATTTTATGTTATTTTAATGAAAAGGTTTTGTTTTTGAGAATTTCATACGTGACTGCTGCATTTCCATAATTTCCAATTCCTCATGTCTCCCCCACTCCCTTTCAAATTCATGACCATGTCTTTAATTATTGTATTAACACACACACAGTTGAATCCATGTAGTGTTGTTTGTATGCACATGTTTTGGGGATGACCACTGGGATTAGATAACCTATTGGAGGCTCAGAAAACCAGTTCTCTGTCTCTCACCAGTCAGTGACTCTCTGCTGTGCCTCATCTGGAATGGGTCTTGTGAATTTTCTCTGTTCATATTGTCATGTTTATGGGTGTGATCATGTGGCAGGTCTTGCCTATGCAACCATGTTGTTGAGATTTTGTGTGTGCAATCCTTGTTATGGCTAGAAGACACTGCCTTATACCAGTTTCTTGCCCATTGTCAAACATATCCCCTGAACCTTAGGTGTTGGGCTTATTTATAGATGTACCACTGGGAACCCTGGGTCACTTGATGAATTTTGCCAGTCTTAGATCTCTGTAGCCATGTCTATCTGATGCTAAAAAGAAGCTTCTTTGTTGAGTGGTGAGAGTTATATAGCTACCTGAAAATTACACGGTGGGTATTTGAAATGTATTTAAGAAAGGCAGAACCACAACATTAACTATTTCTTGTTAGCCTTAAGAGCTCTAACTAAATCTCCAGCTTAAATTGAGTGACTATTCAGGCACTATTGATACCACACATACAAATTACCATTCGATCTACAATTGTATTTATAAGCCTTTCAGAACAAAGGGCATGAAGGAGTGTGGTATGGAGATGTTCTCAATGTGGTTGAGATGCTGGTTAGATGACCAAGCATACTCAAGAATCTTATTCATCTGAGTAAAGTAGAAATTCTCTAAGTCCCATAGCTGGAATCCTCAGCCACGAGTGAGGCCTCCTAACATCACAGTGTCAGGCTCTGCAGGAATGAACGACTTTCAGAATATGTATGTCAGTCGACTGTGATGAGCTCCCACTGGTTGAAAATAAGTCACAAGTTTAAATAACTGGAGATGGAGGGATGGCAGTTAGGATAAGTTTTGGCTCATTTTCTGGGATAAGGATTGATGCTTTTGCTAGTGTACACCCCACTGGGGTTCCAAGAATTCTAAAGCTTTCTGATTGTGTCTGCCATGTCTCAATGGTGTCATTGTATGTGTAATGTATACACTCAAGCCTTGAAGTGTGGCTGGAGTAAGATTAAAACCACACCAGTCTTGTCGCTGTCTGTCATGTTCAACCACATAGTAAATTAAAAATAAAAGTTACTTGAAGCAGCTGGTATTCTCTTGCTAAGTGGGTTATCCAAAAAACCTGTTTGCAATGTCCTGTACACTGGCTAAAGGAAGCCTGCCCCCAGCTGGATATGATTGGCAATAAAGAATTGCAGTGCAGCCAATGCCTGGGCAAAGGGAGATGGGGTGAAACCTTTAGTGTTGCAAAGTCTAAGATGCAGGAGGAGAGAGAGAGACTCATCAGGTACTGGAAGAGACAGAACAGATTTTGAGGTGCAGAAGGGAGATCATCCGAAATGTAGGCATGAAGGGAAAGTGGTCCCCAGAAGGGCTGCCCAGAAGCGGCTTGGGCAGCAAAGATCGATAGGCTTCAGAGAAGGTAACAGGGCAGCCAAGTTAAAAGTATATTTAGAAGGTGTTGAGCCAGGGAGTACCCTACCTGAGGGAAGGGCATGCTAGCCGCCAGAGGCTTAGAAGTGCCCAGCTGCTGAGCTAGTAAGGGATGTTAAAAATAAGCTCTCTCTCTCTCTCTCTCTCTCTCTCTCTCTCTCTCTCTCTCTCTCTCTCTCTCTCCCTCCCCCCTCTCTCTTTCTGTGTGTGTGTGTGTGTGTGTCTTTCATTTGTGGATCCATAAATAATACCAGGAGCCAAAGCAGTGTAGCAAAAACTCACAGCTACACTTACTTATTTTTGTGTTTTCTTGTAAACTAAACATCGGACTACAAATAGAGTATGCTCTCATACAAATAACTGGTTTTGCATATATACAAGGTCACGTGAGGTTAACAGCAATGTCTCAGACTGGCTTTAGGGGCCCCACTATGAAGTCTGTGGGAACTTGGGCTGGACACATAATCTGTCAACCTTGGTTTCTTCATCTGTGAAATGGGGTGGTGAGAGTTCTTTATTCAAAGAGTCACTATGAATTTGTAGTTGACAGAGATGTTCATACCACTGACTGGCACAGGGTGTGTCATAGGCTTGGAGTGTAGAAGAGACAAGATGAGTCCATTTCCGGTGACGTGAAGAGTGATGTAACCTGCTGCCTGTGTTTAAAGTGTCACCACCCCTGATGAGGTGGGTGTTGTGAGCCCCTTTCAACAGTGTTCTTGACATATTCTTTGAAAGTCTGTAATAGAAGAATGAAATCTAAATAATTCATAAGGCAAACATTTACTCAGTTTATGGGTTTGGAAACATATTAAACATGGCGCCAAGCTTTTGGTCTTGGCTGGGAAGCCATGGCATAAAGTGTAGAAGCTGGAGTGTTTGGAATAGAGGCTGCTTGGTCAGAAAGCGAGACACAGGCACCAGGCTGGAGAGTAGCATCTGCTGCCATGACAACTAACCCATTCTTGGGAGAACTGGATTAATCTCTTCTCACGAGGTTGGATCGCACATGACCTATCTACTTCTTAAAAGCTCCAACCATTTCTCTATTCAGCTTCATCAGGATCAAACTCCAAAAATTTTATCATCAGGTAGCTTTATTACTCTACAGCACAGATAAACTGGTGATGTGGAGTGGAAGCATTGGGCATCTGGCTCTGATGAGTGTCCTGAGGTATAAAAGACCCAACAAGCCACAAAGCAAAGGATCCCTGATTCTACACACCCAGATAAAGCACATCTGCACATCCCTCTTGGTGTTGTGTGACTGATACAATAAGAAAGAGGCAGACATGTAGAGGTCAGATTGTGGATGTCAAGCACATGTACTTGGTTAACTTCAGAAACTAGTTACTATGCCTTTTAACATATTTGCTTCTAAAACACATGCTTACAAATAATTTTTTCATTACTTTCTTTATACTGTAAGACTCTGGTGAGCCCCAGCTTACTGGGAACCCCCTCAGTAAACCACAAGGAGCCGGGAATTGATGTAAAAAGCAAGAGGAATTTATTGTTCTAAGTAGTTGGGGGTCGTTCTACACCGAAGGTGAAGTGGCAACCACATGCACGTAGCTCCTTCAGTGAGCTTTTTATACAATTTTCAGGGCAGCAGCTATTTGACTCAATGTGATTGGCATAACAGTGTGACTTTTTAAACTGATGGGTCTTTAGCAAATAAGGTGGCAAGGACTTACCTTGTCAGTAGGTGGCCAATGTCTGTCCTGTGGAATGTGTCCCCACCTGCAGGTCCAGGTCAGAATGTGTACTCACTCACAGGCCAGTACTACCCTCACAACCCACCCTACCACTGTGGTCTGAGGAATGTTAATTGCTTCTCCCTTCCAGAGGGGCAAGTGTTTCACGACCTTTCCAAAGTTCCTGAGCTGACCTCCCTTCCATACCACAAATAAAAGGATGGCTGTGGGAACCAGGCATTTAGTTACATTCTTAGGTTATCAGACACTAGGATTGGGGTTGATGTGGATGACAAAAGGCTATCATCTACAGATGCACAGTGATGACCACTGCTGCATATCTCCTTAAAGGAGCATGGAAGGGTGTAAATGAGGAACACACATGCATGGGGAATGAGAATATCCATCCATCTTGTTGATCTGTATGAAGGAGCTAAAGTTACATTTCTGTGCATGCAGAAAAGCCTGGTGCTTACAGTCTATGAGGCAGTCACCAATATTACTGCTCCATGTGCCTGCTCACCAGTCTTATACATCTTAGACGTGAAATGTTAAAAGAGTAATATTTATAGCCCAAAGAAAAATAGAAGGGAATTCTATGGTCTAATACTCGATGTGCCTGGAGACTTTTAAATGTGGAGAGTAATGGTCATATATTTTATTTCAGTTAATATACTGACATTCAGTTTTCTTATCGATGAGGGTTGGATTGAAGAGAATGTAGTAGCCATGCCTTATTAATGATTCTCTAATTGATTTTATCTAATACGTTCTTCTACTGCAGACCTTAGTTAAGACAGTTCCCTCATGGCAGAGTCCATCCTGCTTGAACATGGTGTCTTATAGTTTCAGTGGTGATTGACCCTGTCTTCCATCTCTATGTATCGGTGACTAGCTCAAAGCTATCCATCCTATCTCCCTCGGTACATTTCCAGCTTAATAACTGACCTCCAGGACTCAGCTATATTCTCATGCAAGGCTGGAGGGGGGGTCCTGTCCACTCTTCTTGTTGGAACTTTTGGAGACCGCTTCACTGATGTGGTTGAGGTCCAACATCCCAACCAAAACAACTCAGAGGAGAAAAGAGTTCAGTGGGAATCTGATTTCCAAGCATCTGGTCGCGTTACCTTCTGTAGTTAGAACAAAGAAAGAATGAATACATGCATCCTTGTTGGTCTGCTTGTTGCTCAGCTCATTTTCTCCACTCACAAAGCTCAAGGACCAGCCCTTGAAATGGTACCACTCAGGTTCAGGCTGGCCCTTCCCACCAGTTAAGGCAATCAAGACTCTTCCTCATATACATGCCCATAGGCTAACTTGACTGAGGCTCATACTCCTTTCCAGCTGTCTTCCCTGGTGATTCCAGCTGGTATCGAATTGACTTTAAAACTAACCACCTCCTCTACTATCAACAGCATGACTATCCTTTTACTGAACTCTTTCTCCATGCCAGCTGGAGTTTAATCTGAACCAAAGACCCTACTGAATTTTCCTACCATCAGCTGTCATAGAAAGCAGGTGGGTCTTGTTATTTGGATGATGCATTTTGCATCTCAGTTCATTGCTTCTCCTTGGATATTGATAAATGCCCTGCTGGATATTATGATGTTACTTCCTGTCTTGCTTCCTCGTGGAGAAATGAAGTAGATACTTCCATGCCCTGGCATGAATTGCCTTCAATGAAGTCCTATCTTATCTCTGTTTTTGGTTATTTTTAATGTGTTCCATGGACACATTGTTATCGAGACTCATTGGGAAGCAACTAATACAATCATACAAGTGTGTTACATTAGACATTTCCCCAAGGTCATGTTAGAATATCTGTACAATTTTATTACAAACACTTCTGATTTTTTTTTTTTTTTGAGTCAAATGTTTTTATGTCTCCTGCTGCTGGGAGATACCTACAATGGTTTTCTGAAATTCAGAAAATCCCTGACACTTTCCATCCACCTGACTCAACCTAAATCATCATGAATACAAAAATAAAGAATTCACCTTTGCTTTGCAGCTTCATGGCCTAGTTAGGTTAGGCAGACAATGGCAGTCAGTCTCTCTCACTGTATGTTGGTTAGGGCGCTAGTGGACAGCCTTGGCAGCTATCTGAGGAAAGAACAAAATAATATGTAAGGTTTTGAGCAGTAAGTAGGAATTTTCCCAGTATCAGAAAAAAAGAAGGCGCATTTGTGACATTAAGAGAGCAGAACATGCGAAAGCACTATGGAGAGCATGTCCAGCGCAGGAAGAGTCATGGCTGAATGCTGGGGCATGAAAGGCAGACTAACGGTGTGAAGATACCTGTTTCTCTGTCAGCTGGGAAGAGAATCCATATAAACTAATAAGGACATACCAAAAATCATATTTGAAAAATTAAACCTTAAAGGTTATGGTTATTTGGAGGAGTTTTAAATATTTTCACTTTTATAGTACAGATGAAAGAATTTGAATCCATCCTATATACACTTACAAAACCCAGACATTATTCTGGATGCAAAGAAATGCTTGCCGACTGGAACCTGATATAGCTGTCACCTGGGAGGCTCTGCCAGTGCATGACAAATACAGAGGGGCACACTCTCAGTCAACCATTGAACTGAGCACAGGGTCCTCAATGGAGGAGCTGGGTAAAGGAGCCAAGGAGCTGAAGGGGTTTGTAGCGCCATAGGAGGAAAAACAATATGAGCCACCCAGTACCCCCCAGAGCTCCCAGGGACTAAACTATCAGCCAAAGACTATACACATGGAGGGACCCATGGCTCCAGCTGCAAATGTAGCAGAGGATGGCCTTGTTGGACATCAAAGTGAGGGGAGGCCCTTGGTCCTGAGAAGGCTCAATGCTGCAGTGTAGGGGAATGCCAGGACAGGGAAGTGGGAGTGGGTGGATTGGTGAATGGGGGTGGGGGTGGGGGTGGGGGTGGGGAGGTGGGAGGGTTGGGGGATGGGTTAGGGGATTTTTGGGGTGGTAGTGGGAACCAGGAAGGGGAAAATCATTTGAAATGTAAATAAAGAATATATCTAATAAAAAAGTATCACTTGGAAAAAAAAGAATTTTTACTTTCATTTAATTATTTTATTCATTTTTGGAGTTTTTGAGACAGTGTTTCTTTGTGGATCCCCGAGTATCCTGGAACTTGCTCTGTAGACCAGGCTGGCCTTGATCTCAGAGATCTTTCCACCTCTGCCTCCCAAGGGCTGGGATTGAATGCAAACACTCCTATGCCTGGATAATTGAAATGATTTTAAATAAAGGAAGCGAAATTTACTTGTGCGGTGTGATCATTAAATAACACACATATGTGCTAGAAATCACTTTAAGACCTTCTATCGCTGTAGCACAGTCACAACAATCCAAAGAACAACTTAAGAGCTACTGGACTTTATTTTAAAACCCATTGTGGGACCATGGAAGAAAAATTAGGTTGGACTATTTTGTAGCCTCAGAAGACCCCTCTAGACAACCTTGGAGTATTTTTCTGTCTGTACTGTGTAAGGGAGTATCTGTAGGACACTCAAGGCCTTCCTTCTTCACTCTATCTATCACAAAGGCCTTCCTCATGGTCAAGAAACCAGGAATCATTCAACATTCTATTAATTAATGAATGAAAGGACTACACACACACACACACACACACACACACACACACACACACACCAATTTTACGGAATCATTTTCTATTTGTGGCTAGACTCCTAAGAAGTTACTTAAAATATTGACATGTTTGAATCTGTCTGGTATATGGGAGAAGCTTGAATTGTCCCCAAATCTGATAGAGAGAGGTGAGCGCAAAGTCTGTCACAGAAGACAAGGGGTCAGCACCCCAGGAGCAGAGCCAGTGTTATTGTTCATCTTAAGAACTAGGGGCCAAGCATCCTTGAGGATGGAATGATTTTATTTTTGTTTTCTCTGCTTTCTTTCCCACTTTTTAACACACAAACATACATTCTCTAGTTCTTTCTGAGTTTGGAATGTACACACAGATGCAATGACTGAAATTACAAAGTCAGGGAATAATGTGTCTGTCCATGAATACCACATAGAACAGGAAGACAGGACATAGCTGGTCTCCTTGCTTCTCAAGTGTTATGCTTATATTCACCACCTTGACAGGATCTAGAACCGCCTAGGAAACCGGCCCTTTGACTTACTAGTATAGATTAGGTTAATTGAGATGTAAATCCCCACCTTAACTGTGGGTGGCACCATTCCCTGGTCTGAGGTCCTGGGCTGAAAGAGAAAAAGCTAGATAGTGTTGACATTGATGGCTTTCTAGTTCCTACCTAGAAATGTGACCATCTGCCTTAAGTCCCTGCTGCCTCAACTTCTCAGCTATAATACACTGTTCCATTGAACTATTGACTGCAATAAGCCTGCTTCTGTGTAAGTGGCTTTTGTCACCCTAGCCTGAGTTGTATCAATTAAGAAATCCAAACTATTATGAACTAAGCTATACTCTCACAGTTGCAGTTGGCTTTGAGATGGGAGGTAGGACTAGCCCACAAGTCAGTTTCCTTCAAAGTTCAGTAATCAGTGATTGTATCCCAAGCTCATGCCTTTTTAAGCCATTGCTAACTCCATGTTTAACACAGGCTACAGTGTTCTTCAAAGATGGATTCCTTTTTTCTCCCAACATGCTACAGTGACTAGTCTTCAAGCATTGCTGGCCATTTAAAAAGTCTCCTAGGGTCCCAAAGAGATTTTCCTCAGCCAGAGAGGAAGGCAGTCATGCTGTTCTGGGCTTGGCCCACCAGGCGCACTCTGGGCAAAGCCCATTAACATTCTTACCTGCTTTTAATTGAAAGGATACTGTCTCTACCGTTTAATTCTTACACCACACAAGCATCACACTGACAAACATTGATCTTTGGGGAAATAGCACAAATGCATGATGATTAATATATTCTGTCCTGCTTTTTCAGAAGGACAGCAGGATTGCTCTGCCAGGAGGCAGGTTACCCAGGTAGTTCATTTTCTGCCTGCTTGGTTCTGGGGCTTGCTTGCCCTCTGTCTTTGAACTTGCAATGCTCATTAGCATGGAAGCTGCACAGGTGGAAGGGCAGAGGCGGAAGGGCATTTTCTTTTGCTAGCTTCCAGTAGAAGCCCAGACAAATGAACAACTGAGACAAGGGTTGGTTGGTAATTCCAAATGCACTAGTATTCCTGTGAGCTGGTCTGTTCTTCCCTTGCCTCTTTCTTAGACTTGCCAGCTGAATATTTAGCTTTATTTCTACAGGTACTAGAACCTATCAGACAGAGTTTAGAACATCAATTATATATTTAGTTTCTTCTACTGATATCCTAATTTTATGGTCCCAAATAGAAGAAATAAAATCTGAATTCTCATGTATGCTTTTGTTGCTTCTTTATAAGCAGTAAAGTAGGTAAAGCAAAGGAAGTTGACACCAACCCTTCCATGGAACCTAAGGTGACTTTACTTGGAATTTATACTGTGACATTTTAGCCTCTGATGTGCTAACCCTGGAATGAGCCCGAGGTGGAAGACATTGGTTATCGCAGGTGTTAACAGGGTAGGTAACAGGTTATAGTTGTTGAAAGATTTTTGTAATTAAGCCCAGAGAAAATATGACTTGAAAAACTATGTGTTACCTGTGAGAAACTATTGACTCTCAATTAAATTTGACTTGTAAAAGTCACTGAGTCATTAGACAACTGATTGGTGTGATTTTCCCGGGGAAGGGCCACTCCCAGCTTTGCTCACTTGCCCGGGGCTCTTTGTGTAGGACTGACGCCTCGTGGGCTTTTGGTTTAGTCTGTACAATATGCCCCTTTTGTTTAGCTCATGTGTGGGAGGTCATCTTGGGGAGACTTTGTAAGTGTGGCCTCTGATATTGTTAGGGGACACATCTCACAGCAGAGTCACTGATCGTCCGGACTCTTAAAATCTTTCCACTCCCTCTTCTGTAATGCTCCTTGAGCCTTTAGGTGTGGGAGTATCCTGGGCTACATCTACATCTCTGCATTCTGATTGGCTGTGGTTTTCTGTAGTCTCTGCGGCAAAGAGAGGTTTCTTTAATATAGGGCAGGGGTGAGGGGGAGGACTACAGTCTTCAGTGGGTATAAGGATTCTTATACACGTTTATAGATTCTTATTAGGGATTATGCTAATTTAGTAAGGTCATGTTTGGAGATTGTGCTCTAAAGACCAGGGCTTCAGTGGCAGTGCGTACTTAGCTATGTTTCCATTACCAGGCATGGTTTCTTTCCCATTGAGCAGGTCTTAACTTCAATTAGAGAGCCATTTGTTGCCACTAAGGTATGTGTGTCACCAAGGGTTATTGTGCCATACTGGTTGCTGATGTGGCTATGGGCATCACAGCTGGGTAGGACAGTTGTTTGCCCGTCTCTTGGAAGCTTGCGAGGTAGCTTCTGGTACTATGGAAGCTAGTCCTCAGGGAGAGGGCATCTATGTGAGTCCTGGAGACATATGTACCAGTAGCATGGACTCAGTAGGTTATATTTTGGCATATATTTATATACACACACACATATACAATAATAATTAAAGCCACAAAACTGGAGGGCAGAGAGGGGTGTGTGGGAGGGTTTGGCAGGAGGAAAGGAAAGGGAGGTTTTGTTTTGTTTGTTTGGTTTGGTTTTAAATTAAAGCACAACCAAAAAACAAAACAAAACAAAACAAAACACAAAAACAAAAAGAGAGCCCAAAGTCTGTGAGTCTTGACTTTTGGTAAGAAATAGGCAGAGATCAGCTTAATGCGGATCGCAATGTACAGTGTGACTTAGGTCAGTCAAATCTTGAAAACCATGGCATGGGTTCTAATTATGTGTAATAAGAATAAGATAAAAATTATACTACAATAAATATATTCTCCTCCTACTAATTACATGTTTCCAGTTGTAAAAAGTTCATGTTGCCAACTCTCTGTGAGAACATATTTTGAGAAATTTCAATTCCTGATTCTTGACTCAGACAACTGTTTTTAAGCTTCTCTTTTGTTGACTTTGTCAATTTTGGATTTTGTTGTGGCTGTTGTTGGTAACTATCATAATATTTTTGCTGTCACAATGGGTCTCTGTCCCCATCTTTGTGTACCTGTAAATGTTCATGTGTATGCAGGTGTGCTCAAGCGTGTTGGTATGACAGAGGTCACCTTCAGTGGTCTTTCTTAGAGATGACCCTTTACCACTTCTTTAGACAGGAGCTCTCAGTGGCCTGCAATTTCCCAAGTAGGTTAGGCTGATTGTTCCAATATTTGCAGGGGCCCACCTATCCCAATCTCCCCAGTGCTGAGATGATAAGGACCTAGCATTGTGCCTGGCTTCTTCTATGTGGGTTCTAGGAAGTGGACACAGGACCTTGAGCTTGCAAGAAAAGCACTTTGTGGACTGGGTTTTTTTCTGTGAGCCTATACATACTTGCTAATATTATTATATAAGACATAAGTACCTAGGAACAGCAGAATTGCTAGTTGCACACTTTATTAAGTTCTCTATAAGATGAAGAATATATTCAATGTGAAAAATGGATGGAGAGTTACCTATAATCCATAATGTGATACACCAATTGTGTCTGTAAGGAGAGCTGCCCAGAAATCCTGACCCTCTCTCAAGTGTCTTTTACTCTTACCCCAGGCCACAGAACGCAGCACTTAAGGAAGATTCTATGTGAGAAACTGCTCATCACAGAGGAGCACACACTTAAGACACCTCTCTCCTTGCAGCACCTCACCTATCCAAGAAGAATCACAGACTTCAGTTTCTCTTGGCCCTCGAATTATGTTAGAACACACCCCATCTCAGTGCTGTTTGCTTTAAGGTAACTTGGGCTTAATAAAAATATCCCCTAATGCATCATTGTTGTAAGATAATTTCCCTTTTAAAATAACCTGCCCTCAAGAGATACATTTTAAAGGACACTGAATAGTATTAGTATACAGTAAATAGTAAAATGGGTATGTAAGTAATTCCAAATGCACTTAGAAGCATAAACTCTCTACCATCTCTTTATCATCAATCAATCTACCTATCATCTACCTATGTATCTATTAATCTATCTATTATCTATCTATAATCTACTGATCAATCTATCCAACTATATATCATCTATCTATAGTCTATCCAACTATGTATTATCTATCTATAATTGATCTATCATCTGTCTATCCTGTATAATCTGTCTATCTATAATCCATTTTCATTAATTAATCTATCTATTAATCTATCATCTATCTATTTCCTACCTATCATCTATCTATCTATCTATCTATCTATCTATCTATCTATCTATCTATCTATCACATCTGTATCCATCCATCTATCATCTTCCTCTGTATTTTGTTTTCTTTTTCCCTCTCTGTGTGTCTCTCCCTCTCCCTTTCTGTATCCCTTCTCTACCCTAGAGTTACATGCCAACAGAATTCTTTTCTAATTTACTGTAAATGGCATAAAAGACTGTTACCTCTCAACTTCTGACATTTTAATTTAAAATTTCATTTCCCCTAACTCACACTTCTACCTCTCACATTACTACAGTTGACAAGATAACACTTGCCTACTTTGATTGTGCTTGAGCAGGGCCTGCCTTGGGCGTGGACTCCTTACTGGATGTTCCTTTTGGCTGCAACCCAAGGCTAGATACAGGTAGGTCTCAGTCCCCTTAGATTTGCAAGAATAGCAGAGAGAGTACACAGAGAAATTGGAAAAGTGTGTAGAGAAAATTTGCAAGTAGATCCCTCATGCAAACATCACTAACCTTTAGAAAGGGAAATCCAAATTTCTCTTCTGAAGTCGAACTTGTCAATGCTTACATACTCAGTCATTTTTTTTTCTAAAAAAGACAAGTGACACATGAGAAGCCCTTGTTTTATTGTATACTGAAGTCTGAGGAAAAAATGTAAAAAAACAAAACAAAACAAAAGTAGCTTTGCTGCTTTGTCTTTATGCACACAAAATTTTAAAAAACAGATTACTTTTCTTGGAAATATGCTTTTTAAATAGCCCAAATGATTTTTATATTATAAGAATACTATTTATAAGAATTTACACTGCAATCGGCATCTGAGTCTAGTTGCATGGTGGTAACCGAAAATTAGATTTTAAACTAGTGCTTCAAGAGGGCTCCTGGAAAGTGAGGGGGCCTTCACCCTGGACGGCCTGCATCCCGTGCTCTCTGGCTGGCCTCTAAGTCCTTCCGGCTCCAAGGCTGCTCAACATGTTGAACCCTCAGGCCTCCTTTGGCTTTGGTTTCTTGTTCTGTTTGAAACAGCTACATTTGATTATTTAAAAAAGACATTTCTCTTCTTTTGGCTGTAAATACATAAGGGCTTTCTACTGCAGAGACTGGGGGTTTCCTTTCAAAAGACTCTCATTTGTACTAGAAACAAAGCAGAATCAGAATAAAAACAAAACAAAACAAACAACAACACAACCTGTCTTGTTTGAAATCAGGCAGCATTTCTTTTTCTTATGTGAATTCTCAGATAGTGAGGTTTCTACTCTTTTATTCACATTGAAGTCCCTTAATGGAAATAGCCTTGCCTCTGTCACCCTTCTGCTTGGGGAATCTGACAGAACTGGACTTGGTCTGGAATGCTTCTTTCCTCACAGAAGGCCTTGGGGAGCAGAGCATTATGTTTCCTGAATCTCTCAGGTTTTTCCCATTTATGCCTGAAGGTATGTGCACACAGTTCACACTTGACGTCATCTCTCATGTGCACACAGTTCACACCTGAAGGTATCTCTCATGTGCACACAATTCATACCTGAATGTATTTCTCATGTGCAGACAGCAGTTTTCACAATTTTTTTGCCCTAAACATGAACAGTTAGGATATGCCTATTTTCCAAGAATCACTCAGATCTGGAAATCTAGAGCAGTGATATGTTATTGCTGCAGACAGGAATGCCATGAAGCAGAAGAAAGACATAAAGTGGAGAAGAAAAACAAGGTCTTTCAGGGAGAAAGGAAGGTGGTATGCAGATAGAAAACCAGTGAAGCCAAGCCCTTTATCTATGTGTCTAGAGATGTGGCGTAACTCAGGCTCAGAGCCCAAGGAGCCTCATTTTCTAAGGGCAATTTCTGCTTTTTGTGGGCATATCTCTAAAGCTGCTTTTGATCCCTGTGTGAGGATAAACTTGTGGGATTCTTTACCTATTGTAAAAGTTTGCTCTATGTGGATCCTTCATCTATGTGGCTTTTCTTTTCTTTTCTTAACTTTATTTTATGTTTTAAATTTTCTGAAGTTTCATTGCTTGCTTTCCCCCCCTACATTTTATTTTTTCAGGGATGTTATATTTCCATGTTATATTTTAGATGTTTGCCATGGATATTTTATCATTCATAGAATTTAAAGTTAATACACCAGCCATCCTATGAATAGTGTATAGCACATTCTGCACGTTCTACTTTCCCTCCTTGCTAAAATCTCCAGTAATCTCAGTCTACAGTGCTTACTTTAATCACTAGAAACCACTGTGGCCATGCTAGTGATGAATTATAAGTCTCCCCCACTTTTAAATATTTGTGCTTTCTGTCCATTTTTTGTGCCTTCGATTTTTCATCCATTGAAGGGGATTGCAAGATTCTACATCTGATTAAGCTTAGTGAATCTTTCTGCAAACATCTGTATTTGGCAGGAGATGACTTCACAGTTTCATGAGGCTTTCCCATTGAGGATTTAGTTTCTACCTAAGGATGCATCTTCCCTTTCCAGCTCTGCTCTGAAAAAACGTCCTCAAATAGTAGGACTACTGTGTGTCTCAGGGAAGCTTCACTCTTTCTGGTGACTCCACAGCAGAGTCCTTTGTCCCATCTGATGACTCCAGGTATGCCTTACCTCTTAGGTTGTTCTCGGAAAGATATCTCTCATGTTCAGTCTCAAGCCCTGCTCCCACTCCCCCACTACTCAGGCTGAGCACACACACACACACACACACACACACACACCATCCACACATACACACTACCCAGGCTGAGCACACACACACACACACACACACCATCCACACATACACACTACCCAGGCTGAGCACACACACACACACACACACACACACACACACACACACACACCATCCACACATACACACTACCCAGGCTGAGCACACACACACACACACACACCATCCACACATACACACTACCCAGGCTGAACACACACACACACCATCCACACATACACACTACCCAGGCTGAGCACACACACACATACACACACACACACACACACCATCCACACATCCACACTACCCAGGCTGAACACACACACACACACACACACACCATCCACACATACACACTACCCAGGCTGAGCACACACACACACACACACCATCCACACATCCACACTACCCAGGCTGAACACACACACACACACACACACCATCCACACATACACACTACCCAGGCTGAGCACACACACACACACACACACACACACACACCATCCACACATAAACACTACCCAGGTTGAGCACACACACACACACACACACACACACACACACACACACACACCATCCACACATACACACTACCCAGGCTGAACACACACACACACACCATCCACACATACACACTACCCAGGCTGAGCACACACACACACACACACACACACCATCCACACATACACACTCCCCAGGCTGAGCACACACACACACACACACACACACACCATCCACACATACACACTACCCAGGCTGAGCACACACACACACACACCATCCACACATACACACTACCCAGGCTGAACACACACACACACCATCCACACATACACACTACCCAGGCTGAGCACACACACACATACACACACACACACACACACACACACACACACCATCCACACATCCACACTACCCAGGCTGAACACACACACACACACACACACCATCCACACATACACACTACCCAGGCTGAGCACACACACACACACACACACCATCCACACATAAACACTACCCAGGTTGAGCACACACACACACACACACACACACACACACACATACACCATCCACACATACACACTACCCAGGCTCAGCACACACACACACACACACACACACACACACCATCCACACATACACACTACCCAGGCTGAACACACACACACACACCATCCACACATACACACTACCCAGGCTGAGCACACACACACACACACACACCATCCACACATACACACTACCCAGGCTGAGCACACAGACACACACACACACACACACACACACACACACACACACTACCCAGGCTGAGGCCATTGTTAGAACTTTTCTTTAAGTATGTCTATAGAATCCTTAGCAGTGTCCTAAGGTTCTAGAGAAGTTTTGTATACACTCTGCATTCACTG
Organism: Apodemus sylvaticus; assembly: GCF_947179515.1. Taxonomy (NCBI): domain Eukaryota; kingdom Metazoa; phylum Chordata; class Mammalia; order Rodentia; family Muridae; genus Apodemus; species Apodemus sylvaticus. The sequence goes on along the minus strand of NC_067489.1, from coordinate 5,519,611 downwards.
GCAAACTACCGAACAACTGTGCTTTGAGAGTAAGAAAAACTGCTGAAGCGTCACTGAAGGAAGAGTAACCTTTCAGCCATTCACATGTATTTTATTTTCTTCTTAATGAATACCTTCCCTTTGGCCTAGAAATCGAACTTCATATTATTTCACACCAACTGGTGCTTTCTGTTGACCCGTCAGTGTTTCTTTTCTCCTGGGCTTTGGTGGTCAGATGTGGGGTGACAAGGACTGTGTTGTCAGGTTTTCTGTGATAGTAACATCTAGGCACTGCTGGACTTGCCTGGCATAGGTCTGGAGATCTGTCAATCATATTTCAAGGACGTGAGCTCTTGTCTCACTTGCTGAAGTTAAATGCAAACCTGTATCCAGTTTCCCACAGAGAACAGTGTGGGAGAAGGAAATGGAACAGGGTTTTGAAAGAAGCTGGAGTCAGATGCTGTCTTGTTACACACCTCTTTCATCTCCCAGGGATGCAGGAACATAAGTGTGATGACGGCCAGTCTCCCTTCTAGCGGTTCTAGGAATCAGGAAGTCAGCATGACGCTGTCACCAGAAGTCACATGGTTTCAAAAGCTGCTGCTTTGGTCAACTCAGGGCTGGGCATTTTTAGATGTGAAATCATTTTTGAAGATATCTCCTTCAGGATGTCACTGGCGTAGGAAATGCTTCTTTTCTTTTCTTTCTTTCTTTATCTACAGTTCAATACAGAAAGCCCAGGGCTGATCTCCCAACAGCCCACTTGTAAGGGACCCTGCACTGTGAGATTCAGAAATGCTTGTCTTTATGTCATCTGAACCATTTGTAAAACTCCAGTGACACAGAGTTGAAATGCAGTGAGCAGATTCATGTCTATGCCATACCTTCAGGGGCTGTGGACTACAGGGCTCTCTGAACCAAGGGCTCTGTCTGTAGGTCAAGCAGAGAGTGAGTACGCTCATCCTGAGCATGGTAGTCTCCTGAAAACATCATGGTACCTTGTCCTGCATTTGGCTGCTGCTCTATATTAAGGGGACTTCAACTGTCTGGAGTTTTCATTTAGTTTCTTAACTAAACAGAATCGAGTCATTGAAATCATGATTGTATAAAAACTATCGAACTTAAAACTGTCTTGCTAAATTAAGAAGAAAAAAACACCCTTATTTTATGAGTTGTATTTATTCCATAATTCTGTAATCAGAAAATACATAATGATATAAAACCGGCTGAGCTTGGTTCAGATGCTTTCTGTGTCTTCAGATCAGTTGTCACCATTTAGCACATGCAGTGTCCTGGCTCTGAGGGAAGAACACTTTCCAAGGCACTATCTGTCTTGGAACAACTTCTGGCAGATCTGGGACATGGCAGTGGTCCCTTATGATGTCTGTGGGACTCAGAAAAACTGACATCTTAATGCAGCCACCCATGGCACACTCCTCCCCAGGAGGGCAGAAGAACATCAGGCGTCCCCCCAGTGTTTGAGAACACCAGGGGAGATCTTGTGAGCTCCTTTGACACACCAGAACCTGGAGAAATTACCTTCAGTGTTCTCATCAAACACTCTGCCAGAGTAATGTCAGGACTCTTCACCATGGACTCCCCATGAAGACAGCATGCCAGGAGAGGACTGTCTAACCTTGGGTACAGAAGAGCCCAGAACTGCTCAGCCATGTGCTGCTAAGTCTGTGTCACTGTGTAAGTAACTTAGTGTTAGCTGTGTGTCACATGAAAGGCATCCTGGCGCAGAAAATCAATGGTCTTAACCACAGAAGCCATGTAACTTTCACATTTACTGCTGAGCTTTATGCCTTCCTCTCCTCTCTGACTTGTTATGGTTTGAAGATAGGTTTCTGCTTCTTTCCTATTCTCTGGATAGATCATTTTCAACAACTCCATCTCACTTTTTATCATTAAACCTACATGAGAAGTGTTTTTAAGTTTCTTGATGAGATGCTTCAGCATTGAGAAAACAATTAACACAGAAGACAGAGACTGTGATGTGCTGAGCATTCATCATGCTTGCAAGTGATTTGCAGATAACACAGGGCACACTGTCTCTGTCATACATGTTTGCTCCCTTGCACAAGAATGTATAGTGCTCTGTTGATAACAGCAATGGTGAAAATGGCCAGAGCATCCAAGCACCATCTCATGGGACCTTAGTGAAGTCATAGGAATGCTACAAAAGCACAAAGAGACATGCTTTGCCTGAATGCAGTGGTATTTTAGCATACAGGGCCACGTTAAACACAAGAGCATAGGGACAATTGATTCTCCTAATTTTTTTTAACATACTCAATGGTAGAGGGAAAGACTGTCACCTTCAAGAAGGCTAACTGGGTGGGGGAGGGTCTAAGTGTAAGGACTGGGCAATGCTAATCAGTTCCCTCACATTGACTCACCTTAAGAACAAGGGTTAACAGGTGGTCGCACAACAATGTATGAGGTGTGGACCATTCAGCAGAAACTGCCAGTACCAAAGTCATACCATAAGTGAACTGATTTGCAGCCTGAGAAAGTCCACCTGATAGGTGGGGCATTTGTCTGTCAGTCATGATGTCCTTGGACTTGATTATCCCTAGCTTCTAGTCAGGGCCATTTTTGGCAGAATTTGTAACTCAATTTCACAAAGTATTTATGGGCAACCTTTAAGGGCATCAGGGATTTACTTAGACCTCACCATGACTAGGGAATCTGAGTAGGGGATGGCACTTGGTATTGTTTTCTGCTGATGTTGCTCTTTGCCCTTGCCACGTTCAGATTTACAAATGTGAATGGTCACTCTTCGAAAGACATTGCTTTAGACATGCCATGTAAGTGTGAACAGTATCCCCTGGAATTCTATACACAAGACCACACTAACTTAATTGAGAAGCTACTAGACATATTGCGATCAATGTCATATGTACCCCATACATTAATAGATACCCTGGACTAACATTTCCATAGTGGCAGTTCCCATGTAAATCTGTCTTTCTTGTTTCTCCTGGCTTCCTTTCTCTGGGATGCATGGGATCAAGAGGAGATCAAGAGTCTGTATATGGGTCGCCATTTCAAGATGGTATAGAAAACATGCAGAACCTTTTGTGGGTATTGATTTATTTCAACTTAAGAAAAATGTACAAGTTCTACAATTCAGTTTGGAATTTAATCATTAGGAGGGAAAGCTTGTGCCATTTCTTATTTTAGCACAATTAACAAAGCCATACATAGATACACATACACTTACACATGTGCACACATAAACACACAGACCTACATATATGCACTTACGTACTTACATATATGCACACATACACAGACATACATATTCCCCTAAAACATACACACCTGGGCATAGGTAACTACACATGACAAACTGAATAACTATAGATATCTCTAGGCTACGATAGGTTTCATCCTGAGAAATACATCAGGAAGGTGCAAATATGTAAGTAGAAAACATGTTTATTTCACCATATTGAAAGGACATCCCACTTAGCAGCAGAGTGCACTGGAGAACATCTGGTTTCCGTGGCGACCATGAAGCTGCCTGGGAGCTCCTGCCTCACAGCACAAGCGGCTCCCATACCTCCCATCACAGCCTCAGGGAAAGGTCTGAATTCAAAACCTAAAGCAAGTATGCCACTGAATGCACATGGCTTCCCCACCACTGTAGAATCAAGAATTTTGAGTTCAAATCATTTATTGATTTAATTACTTATACTCAACAAGACAAAAATGCATATTTTAAAATGTATTTTTTATCTAAGTAAAGATTACATATGTTTATACATGATTTTGGCACACACACACACACACTATGGATGGCTGAATTGAAATATTACTGTCTACATGAACTATGACCTTGGAAATGTAAAATGTGAAGGTGGTGATGAGGGGAAGCAAAATTACCTTTCATGCTAAAAATAGATCATTGCAATTATAGTATGTAACCACAGAATTAGAGAAGAGGCACATTCATCCCTGTGCAGTGTGTGTGTATATGTGTGTATGCATGTGTGTGAGTGCCTGCACATACATGAGTGTATTGTGCACACATATGCATGTGTGTGATGGGTGAGCATGCATATGTGTGTATGTATGGTACATATGTGTGCACTCACATGCGTGTGCACATACATGTCTGAAGTGCTGGCCTTGCCCAAATGGACAAGCTCTCCCTCTCACCTTCAGTCTTTACTTCATGCATATGTTCAATCTCACACAATTCTCCAGAGTTTCTAAGTCATCACCCTCTCTAGCTGTCAATCACTAATGACATGTTACTGGGCTTGCTTTGCCAAGTGTCTTTGACTTAACTCTATGTCAAGCATCTATCACTCAGAATGCCAATTACTCATGACATCTGAGGGCCAGTCTTTGCTCTCTTCCTCATTTTCAGGGGCTCAGCTCTTAGAGACTACTCTCATAAGCATTTGCCAGTGGACAACTATTTTGAAAGGGAATTTCTAATCTTCATTTCAAAATAAGATTATTGAGCCAATTCATACACATTTTGTTGAATCCTCTCTTTGTATTGAATAATCAGCTTCATGAAAAATGATCTGTGGCTTGACAAGTGCTGTGTGTGACATTAGACTAGCAATCACGTATGAAGTTGACATATTTGACAGTGTGCAATTTCCTAAGTGTGCAATGTCTTACGAACATTCTCAAACTGTTTTCTTCTCTTATCCTCTCTGCCTTTTAAAAATCCTCATTATCTTTCAAGCTAGTCCATCTCCTTTCAAATCCTAAGGTATGTGCACATGTGTGTGTGCACATGTATGCATATGTATATGTGTGCTCATATACATGTGTCTATGTGTGGATGTATATGCATGTATGTGTATGTGTATATTTGTGTATAGGCATACATGTAGTGAGAGTGTGTTTATATGTGTGTATGTGTGTGCATATGTATATATGTGCATGTATGTTTGTGCACATTTGTGCATGGGCATATGTGTATGACAATGTGTTTGTATGTTTGCATGTGAGCATGTACAATCATATGTGTGAACATGTGTGTATAGGCACATGCATATGTGAGGATGAGTGTGTGCATGTGTATGTGTGTATATGTATGTGCATGTGTGCGCTAGCATGTCATGTTTAGAGGACAGAATTTGACAGCCTTCCTTCTCACCTTACGCTCTTTATTTACTCTTTTCTGCAGTGTCTCATTTTGAGATGCTGACACAGATATTCCATTTATTCCCAGCTTTTAATAAGTTATGAGTCTCTGTGTTATCCATCATTTGCAAAATGAAACTATGCTGCCCAGGGCACATAGCGGCACTGATCTAAGGCTCTAAGTATAAGCATTTAGGAGGCACTTCGGATACTTACTTATTTAACTTAAGGTCAGTAGTAGATCCTGCCCTGGGGATTGTGACATTTCCAGTCATAGGTTCTTCCCTGGGTCTGCAATGCCAGGTAACATTTCTTCCTGTGTGTCTCAATCCCAGTCAGAATATGGATGACTGCCACTCATATGACAGTGTAAACTTACAGAGGTCAACTTGCCGCTACTGGGGTTAATATTCTTTTGGGTGGTGAGATTTTAAATAGTTCACACAATTTTATTCTGTAAATATCTCCAAGAGATATTTACATACATTAATCATACTTGGAAAAACCTCAAGGCTTAATAGATGAAGGAGCCTGCACGTTTATCCTTAGGAAGAGAACCAGGATTTGAACGCAGGCTTCTCATTTTTCTCCTGCTCATTCCCTGTGACTTGTTACCAATTGAATATTGCCAGCACCTAATTGCACACTAAAAACCTCAGGAAAATCAGTAACCCCCTTAAGTTTCAAGATGAATTTCTTCATAAACATATGTGACTTGCTCATTTCTTAATTCATCCCTAAAAATTGCATACATGTATGTGAAATATATTTGGTCATGTTTCTTCCATATTGTTAGCCTTATACAGTGCATATATTAATCATGTTAAATAGAGAAGGGCATCACATTTATAAAAGAACTTACAAACCATATAGCGGAGTCGTGGTGCTTGGGGAAGGTCAGGCCTCCCATCCTTGTGGGGAATCTGCGGGTGGTGGACTGTTGGCGGTGGACTGTTGGCTTACCTGCCATCCTTGCCTATACAACTGAAGCTCAGAGGGTGAGGGCGAGGGTGAGCTGCATCTTTCAGAAAGTTTAAGAGATTTCAGAGAATGGAAAATTTTCTCTGCTCTAACACAGTGAATTCAGCCGCAGAGATGCCACCTCCAAGTTACAACTAAGATTTTCACAGTTTCTTTGCTTCCAAGTGAACCTCATACATCTGCATCACAAAGCATATTCATTTCAGGATTCAGTTCCAAGCCTTTAGACAGTTAATAAAAGTCGTTCTTTCTTGTATATGTATTTAGATTATCTTAGCAGTTTTTGATATGGGACCTATTATACAGAATTGCCAATCTCAAAGTCCAGGTTAAAAAAAAGGATTTAATGTTATTTTTAAGGACTATATAGCAGGATTTTTTACTTTGTAGAATTGCTTAGATTTTCAGTCTCTTACATTTGTCTACTGAGGTTAAGCGTGTAGCTGATATTGAAATAGGTAAGACAGATACAACCAATCAAAGGAGGGTTGATATATAGTATCATCTGGGATAAGGAAATATAGTACAAGTGAATGAATTCTTTTTCATGTCATTATGAATCATTTGGTCAATTTGGATAGGGACAACTTCATCTGTGGAACCAATATTGAAGGAGTACAGAAACTGGAAACCAAGCAGAACCAAGTCCAGATTCAGGTTCTTTTATTGAATGTGTGTGTGAGCATGTGTATGTGCATGTGTGCATGTGTGTGCATTGTATGTGCATGTGTGTATGTGTATACATGTGTGCCTGTGCATGTGTGTGCATGTGTGTATATGTATATATGTGTGCATGTATGTATGGATGTTTGAGTGTGCATGCGTGTATCTGTATATATGTGTGCATGTACATGTGTGTGCATGTTTGTTTGTGCATTTGTGTATATGTATATATGTTTGTATTGTGTGGATGTTTGTGTATGCGTGTGTGTATGTGTATATATGTGTGCATGTGCATGTGTGTGCATGTTTGTATGTGCATTTGTGTATATGTATATATGTGTGCATTGTGTGGATATTTGTGTGGGCATGTGTGTATATGTATATATGTATGCATGTGTGTATGCATGCTTGTGTGTATGTGTGTGTGTGTGCACACATGTGTGCCTGTGTACAAATGCAGGTGTTCACAGAGGCCAGAAAAAGGTATTGGGTCCTCTGGAGCTGGATTTACAGGTAGTACTGGGTTACCTGTCACGGGTACTAGAGACCTGACTCTGGTCCCAGGAAACAGTAGGTAGCACACCTAGCTTCTGAGCTACCTCTCCAGCTGCAATATTCAGGTTCTTCAAATTTTTAACCGTTGTGGAATGTAGAGAGTGATACTTGTATAAATTAGCCTTAATAAATATCAAGTGCTTAACTTATGATAATGTGTCACTTTGTGCTTTCTGCAGAGCAGAGACCCCTGTGATATCAGATGTGCAAAGAGAGTGGAAGTATGAATGAATACTATCAAGAGGGACCAGAGGCACCCAGGGAGTGACGCAGAATGAGGCTCCAGTACAGTTAGAAGACAGGCAATCAGGTCTCTGGGAAAGACATAGCTCTGGGGATTCTCCAAGCAACGGCTGCAATTTGGACCCTCATGACACCTCCATGCTGGGCTCCTCCAAGTTAACAGCACTCATAGAAGTCATGGCCTCCACAAAAACCAGCTGCTGCTGGTTGCTAGTGCTCACAACGTACTCCCTGCAGAGTGAGATTTGCCAGCACTGGGAAAGAGGCACACTAGAGACTCCTCATATCCAGGTAGCATTAGTCCAAAGAAAAGGTTGGATTTTACAGAGAATGATCCTGTGTTATTAGTTTCATCACATAATGAGCCAGCTCACCAATAAAGCTACACTAGTCAACAAACTAACACAGGGACGACATACAGTGGCTCAGACAAAGCTGAGGCAGCTGTGTGCAGGAGCTGTGCTCTTCAAAGCAGAGGCTTCCTTGGATGAACTGCTGCGTGCAGTAACACAGCACCACAGAGACAGGTTCGTCCTGATCTGCTCTAACAATAACAAAGGAGCGATCCCCTGACACCTGTACACAGCAAAGGGAGGTGCCCGCAGGCAGCTCATCCCCAAGGCCACCTTCCTATGTACTGTACCAATTTTGACACGCAGTTTGCTTTTATACCCACAACACAAACCAGCCAGTCCTCTTCTAGATACAGTGGTTCCCTGGGGACATGGAGGGACATTCCGGTTCCTTTAGATATTACTTACCCTGACATTTCTCAGTCTGCTTTCCTTGCCCCCTAGATGACTAGAGTCTTGAGAGGGGGAAGTCTTGGGGGCAGGGCATGTGAGAAACAGAGCTCTGGACACTCAAAGCAGTGATGTTGAGGTTTTTTTTTTTTTTTTTTTTTTTTTTTTTTATGTTTCTGCTAAATGGGGTATCATCCCAGGATGGCAGATGTGCTGAGGAGATGCAGAGAGCTGGCCTTAAAGCCTGGGCCCAGTGAGCCCTTCCCTGCCTCTTCTCAACAGTCAGGGAGGTACCAGCCTCACGAGATGCCTGCATTTTATCTTCCAGTCCTCTATTTGCCTCTGTTCTTTTATGAACAAATGATGCTCCTGGGTTCAACCCTACATGTCACTTCCTATTCATTCAAAGCTCTTCAGTGCAGAATCCTGCAGGGAAGCTCAGCTGTGAGACTTTTCTACAATCAGCTTCTAGTCTTGGTGTCTGGGGGGATAGTTAAACTAGGCAACTCTAGCAGAGGTATGACATTTCCTGTTTATCTGTCTGGGCCTAAGCTGTCTTGAGGCCCCTTGGAAATGAACCATTAGATTTTATTTCTTACAGGGGACACAGTCTGTCATGTTCTCCTCCTATCAAGAACCGTCTCACTGATGAGATCTGCAGGTTTTTTCTCATGGCAACAGACTATTCTTCATATTTTCATCCAACTGTTCTCACAGAATCCACTGGTCATCCTTCTGGACTTTTCTGTTGTCTTGTCAGGTTAAGTCCAGACTGACATCTGCATCAGACTCATCTTGGCTGCCTTTGACTATCGGGGGCTTTCTCCTGCATCTTGCATCTTGTACCCATCCCCCATGGCACTGTGTGGTGTATGCCAACAGAACCTTTGCTCATTCTGTCATTTATTCTTTTATCATATATTGCATCCTGACCTCAGTTTACCCTTCCGCCTCTCCCTCATTTCCCTTTTCCCCCTCACCCACCCTCTTCTGTTTCCCTTGTTTTTAAAACTAGAATTTGAATCCCTAGGAGCCAAACCCCTTGTATATTTAAAGCCAGTGACTTTCTTGTTTTCTTTATAGGGTTAGATCCCGTGTTGCCAGGCACCTGGTACTTAGCAGTGAATGTCGTGGCAGCCATCACCAAAGGCATCTGGGAGAATTTCCTTTCTCCACTTGTCCTTCTTGTGGTATTCCATCATCTCCAATCTTCACTGAGAAACCACAGCCAACACTGGTTCTTCTGACCACACTCACTTCCCCACTGACACAAGCTTAAAACAATTGTCACAGGTTTCTTAAACATACATCCCCAGATAGACAAAGTGAGAAATGCACACACAATGTCTAATCACCATCAGTATTATAACCATAATGATAAATAATTGAAAACACAGTTGAGTCTATATGACATGTTCTTTTCAACTCACAAGATTTTGATACAACTTTTGTTTCTGATACCTGCCGATATTTTTGATAATCACAATAAGGAAGGTTTCATGTTAAGGAAGATGGAGGTCACTGTAAATCTGGAGCATTTTGAAAGGGTTACATGTTGCCTCTCTGATGAGGCCAAGCTCTCTACATTTCTGCTGAGACTCAGTGTCTGTCCTTTCCGTGGAAGGCATCGTATTGGGGATGAAGTAATTCACTGTGGATCGTGTTCATATTTATTCAACTGACAAATACTTGAGTGTCTTCAAGTGCTCCTTAACTTGTCATTTGCTTACTGTTTTTTTTTTTTTAAGATTCATTTTAGATTTGAAATGGAAGATTGTAAATTGCTTTTGAATCACAGTTATCAGCTATCAAATATATAATGGGTTATTTTGGAGGCTTTGGTAACATAAACAACTGATCCTTCTAAGTGGTTATAGTGGAAGTATTATTTTGTTAGGAATTTCACTGTAGTAGTGTTAAGGAAAATAATAGCATGTAAATAAGTTCTGCTAATTATCTAACACTACTATATACATAATGGTTTCATTCATTACCGGGAACTGTAATCCTGGATGTTTCCTCAGAGGACTTATGACCAGAGTGGGGTTTATAGCACATGGTTTCTAAGTTGTAATTTGTAATTTGTGACTTGTAATTATCTCTGTCAGGAGAGAGATGCACAGTGCCAATCTGACGGCAGTGGGTTTAGTGTCAAAGTGGATTTTGTCTTTGTATAACAGTCAAGGAATGTTCATACTGCTGAAGTATTAGCTCTAACTGAATTTTAAGTTCTAAATATCTCAAGAAAAAATGAGTTTTCACTAGCACTGTATCAAAGAAAATTTATACCTTCTGCAGAGGACTTGCTGTTGTCCTTCCTGCTGGAGACTCTTAAATAGTTGTGAGAACCTGGAGATCTGTGCCTGGTTCCCTGGACCCACGCTTTCTTCTCTCCTCAGGAAGCTGCCTGCTCTCATCCATTTGCTAATGATTCTTACATCACACCAACAAGCAGGGATTAATTAAGATTTGGAAGACCCAGTGACAGGAACCAGGTCTGAGTCCTTGGTACCCAGAACAAATGAGTTGTTTCCATTGTAGACTTGTTCAGAACACATCCAAATTACTGTAAACACAGTACAGTAAATCATAGAACTTGCAAAAGACCCCTGTGCACAGTAAGGAATTGTGAGTACGTACACACACACACACACACACACACACACACACAGAGAGAGAGAGAGAGAGAGAGAGAGAGAGAGAGAGAGAGAGAGAGAGAGAGAGACAGAGAGAGGGAGAGAGGGAGAGAGAGACAGAGACAAAGACTCTCATACAGAGATAGAGACAGAAAGACAGAGACAGAGAGACACACAGAGTTAGAGAGACAGAAAGACAGAGAGAGACAGAGAGAGACAAAGACACAGAGAGAGAGCACATTCACACAGTTAAAGTCTGAATAAAGTCTTATAACCTCTCTCCAGAGTTGTAGGGGTGAAGACTTACCTGCCAGTTGTGAACCCCTGGAGCCCTCTGCCTGCGTCCTCCCCCTGTCCCCCATGGGTGCCATTTGAAGAAGGCCTACCTGCTGGTAGTATTCATCTTTCTTGATGTCTGCACTGCACTCTGGGACTGTGATCTGCTTGCACCCTGCTAGGATATGCTCATGCCAAACCATTCTGCTTTTTTGGACATCAGCTCCCGCGAGCCTCTCTACGCCTCTTTGCAGTTTCCCACTCCTTACAATCAGATACAGCCCCTTACAGAGAGGATGTCCTGCCTTACCCAGGCTGTCTCGGAGTCCGCCCTTTTTCTGCCACCGTACCTCTCAGGTTGTCCTGCAAGACTCCTGTGGCTGCCTCCTTTAGCCCAAGCTATAATTATTGTTAGATACAGAGGCTGCATTTTTCTTTGACTGTGTGTCATCTGCATTTATTTTAGTTCTTAGCAGCAATATTTGTAGAATTAATGAATTATTTATGAGTGAATAAAAGAAAAAAAAAGTAAATTTGAGGTAGAAATCCCTGGTTCTGTGTCTGTGAAAATGAAAATAAGATTAAGACAGAATAAGTGGGTGTCAAAACAGGCTCTGAGAAAGGAAAACAATTTAATTCAGACTAGGTTGAACATGAGGAGCTGGTGGGACATTTAATCAGATAATTAATACCATTTAACAAATATTTATTCGGGGTCTACTGGACAAGGAAGAGGCATTGAGGAGGCTGGACTCCTCCCTTGATTTCAAGCTCCGTGGATGGTCTGGGCTCAAGACACTCACCATCATGACCGGGTTTGCCATTGGCTGTGTGCATCTCCTTCATGGGCCTGTTGGTGACTATATGCTTCTGATACATGAAAATTAAATTTGTATTTTGTTAACAACATTGAACAGTGGAGATTAGTTTTTCTCAGGTCCTTTTTAATAATTTAAATCTCACCTGGAACTGATTTTTGTTTCTTATTTTAATTGTTTATTTTGTGCACAATTATGTATATATAAAATATTATATATACACACATATACTAATATATGTATGTGTATATAATATATACATATGACTGTTATTAGAAGCCATGATATGCATTTTACAAAAGGAAACAAGTGTCTGTTGCCATTTCACACTTTCTCTCCCAGAGAGCTGCTTCACACGTGTCATTAGAATCCTCCTGGCCGGTATATCCAGGGTGAGCTGAACACTCAGGTTTTGCTGAATGCCAGAAGGCCAGGAAAGTGTGCTGTATGAAGATGTCAGTGTTGTTTGTAGAGCAACGAGTAGGACAGAGAGCATTCTGCTTATCACATGTCCTTCATGGACCTGTGTTTATTATCATCCACTGACACGAGACCATGACAGTTAATGGCAACTGCTACTTGATTTGTAGGACTTGAAGAGATGTACTACACGTCTATGATATGAGCTCTGGAATTCAGTACACTTTCTTGCATTTGTTGTCTCCCTTTCATCACCAAGGCTGCTTGCCCCACCCTCTAGCACTGATCCTGCTCAAACCTGTGTCTTTTTGTTTCTCTTTTTGTTCATTATACAGGCTGTATTTGTCAGCGTGCTTGAGAGCAACAGGCCCAATAGAATGATGATGTTTGCAGAGAGAATTTACTGGTATGGTGTACACATTAGGGCTTGGGTTGTCCAACAGTGGGCATCTGTATGTTTGAGAGACAAGAATCGTTAGTGTACAAAGCTATTCTCAGTGATGCCAAGGCCTGGAGGGCACCTAGGAGTCCTGCTCTTAAGTCCACTAGGAAGGGCAACAAACCTGAGTTCTGATGCCAGCAAAGGATGTCAGCAGTGGCAGAAGGGAAGAGACACACTCATCAGCCAGGAGCAAGGCAAAAAGGCAGGCAAACACAGTCCAGCTCCTCCCTTCTTCACATCTGCTGTCACTGGAACACACTCTCCTCCCTGGGAGAAAGTCTTCCCTCCCCTGTTAATCCTGGGAATTGCCCTCTGTCTTAGGGCTTTTGTTACAATGAGGAGACACCATGACCACAACATCTCTTATAAAGGAAAGTATTCAGTTGGGGCTGGCTTATAGTTCAGAGGCTGATTACATTGTCATCATGATTGGAAGTAGGGTAGACGTGGTAGGAAGCAGGAAGAGAGAGAGCATGAGATTGTCTTAGTTTAGGTTTCCATTGCTGTGAAGAGACATCATTGACTAAGGCAACTCTTTTTTTTGTTGTTGTTGTTTTTTTTTGTTTTTTGTTTTTTGTTTTTTTGTTTTTTGAATTTGGTTTTTTCGAGACAGGGTTTCTCTGTATAGTCCTGGCTGTCCTGGAGCTCACTCTGTAGACCAGGCTGACCTTGAACTCAGAAATCCACCTGCCTCTGCCTCCCAGAGTGCTGGGATTACAGGCGTGTGCCACCACTGCCCGGCTCGACTATGGCAACTCTTATAAGGATACCTACCATTTAGTTGAAGCTGGTTTACAGGTTCAGATGTTCAGTCCAGTATCATCATGGTGGGAAGCATGGTAGTGTCCAGGCAGGTATGGAGCTAGAGGAGCTTAGAGTTCTATATCTTGTTCAAACAGGAGAAGACTGGCAAAGCCCACCCTAACAATGACACACTTCCTCCAACAAGGACACATGTCATAATAGTATCAGTTCCCTGTGGGCGAAGCCAAGTGTTCAAACACATGAACCCATGCGGGCCAAACCTATTCAAACCAGTGCAGAGACTGACCGTGGCTTGATCTTCTCAAACCTGAAAGCCCAACTGCCCACAGTGACACATTTAGTCCAACACCACCACATCTACTCCAGCAAGCCCACACCTCCTAATACCATTCCCTAACCATTTAAATATGAATATATGGTGGGACATTCTTATTCAAATCACCTTCACTTGTTCCTAGATCCAGTCAAGTGGATAACTAAAATTAACTTACATTTAATATCCTTTTGTTTTAGAAGAAACCTTCACCAACACCAGCATAAAACTGTGAGTATTCTAGGCTTCTTGTAATGCTTCTGAATACTCAGGTCAAGGGCAGAGGGCCTGTCTCCCCTGAACACTTCCACCCTGTTTCTCCTGTTGGTTGACAGAAGCTACTCTTTAGCACTTAGGTTTTTAGTGAAATACTAGATATTTTTTTGAATTTTGGAAGTTATGCCGAGACAATAAAGCCTTCACTGTAATTCTGATATAATAAAACATTTGCTAAGTAAGAATACTCAGTGATTTTTGTCATTGTTATTTTTCATAAATAGACAGTATGAATATCCATGTCATCTGCAGATTGTGTTTAATAATATTGATACCAAAAGAATGTAATGAGGGGCTGGAGAAATGACGCACCAGTTAAGAGCACGTGATGCTCCTGAAGAGGATCCGTGTCCCAGCAACCTGCACGAGGGCTCGCAACTATCCCTGCTTCCGGGGACTCCGCACACTCTTCTGGCCTCTGAGGCAGGCCCATGTGGTACATGTACATGCATGCAGGCAAGCACATTAAGCAAAATAATAAATATTAACAGAAAGATTGTTAAAGGACAAATAAATATGTACAAGAGTAGCCATCCAGATGGTGCCTGGACCAATGTTTTGCTAAACACAATGACTTCCTGTCACTTCCTTTGAGGATAAGCTACATCCATGATAATACCACTACTGTTAAGGTTATCTGGAAAGTGTTTATTATTAAAACAGTAATTTTCATATTGTTGATTTAAATACTAGATGGTGATACTTTGAATTCATATTTTTTCTCTTCTTGGATGTATAACTAGTGAGAAACAATAGTATAAACAATATAAATTGTATCCATACATTTGGTGGCTATACCTGGCTTGATAATGACCGAGATACATAATTGAAAGTGATTTAACCTGTAAGACACCATTGAGTTGATAGTCCCCATCCCCCTCTCTCACTCCTTTTTTAACTCTAGCCCGTACAATGAGCAGGTGGTCAGTACAAGCCCAGATAGAGAGACCTGTGATATTAAACTCTCTCTTCTCCTCTCTTCTCTTTCTTCTCTCCTCTCTCCTCTCTCTCCTTTCTTCTCTCTCCTTTATCATCTTTCCTTTCTCTTCTGTCTCTCTCTTTCTCTCTCTTTCTCTCTCAGGATTAGATATTTCATTTCAACTCTGCATTTATTTAGCACATTTACAAAAATAAGTTCACAGGAAACATTAGTAACCAAATTCACAAATTACAGGAAGGAAAGGGAAGTTCATTATGCCTCTCTGTAAAGGTCTTTCAAATGGAGTCTTTTCTCCCTTGGTCTAGTCATTGCTGTATCATTGTTATTTCCCTGTGCATTCATTGCACACAGTAGGGAGTTTTGTGAAGTTATTTTACAATGTGCTTTGGATAGTTCATCCTCCGCCATCTTGCTCTTTCCTTCACCCACTCACCTGTTAATCATCTTTTTTTCTTAAACACATTTACTTTGACTTTCATGATTTTATGTATCATTTGTGAAATTTAGGATCACAGCATGAGAAGTGTGTACAAATGGCCTAATTCAGTCAGCAGAAAGTCTCTGGTAACAGCCATTTTCATGCATACAACAGAATTTCATCCTGAGTGACTGGTCAACAGTCCATTGTTTATACAGCATACACCCCATTCTCTATCCGTATTTTGGTTGGTGGACACCCATGTTGGTGCTGTAGTTTAACTGCAGCAAAAACACGATGATGTGCAGGTGTCTCTGTGGTATACTAACATTGCATGCAGTTTATATTTATTTCCACTGGAAGTCTGTAATGGTTACTCTCCCCCAATGTTCTCCTGAGCATTTTTTAATTTTTTTCTTCATAATATATACTCTGACTAGGGGGCTAAGGGCTTCATTTCAGAAGGTAATTCCAGCACACAAAATTTTAGTTAAATGAATTTGTTGTGCTGTCTTTCATTTATCTGTCTTTGTTATAGGGTGTCAGCCATGCCTTTGTGATAGGCAAGTAAATGTATTGCTGTGTCTGCCCTACAGAATGTTTCCTTAGATGGGCAGTGTCATGGTTTGAACATGCCTAGCCTAGGGAGTATCACTATTTGGAAGTGTGGCCTTGTTGGAATAGGTGTGTCATTGTGGGCATGGGCTTTAAGAACCTCATTTTTAACTGCTTAAAAGCCAGTCTACTACTACCAGCCTCCAGATGAAGATGTAGAACTCTCAGCTCCTCCTGAACCATGCCTGCCTGGATGCTGCCATGCTCCCACCTTGATGATAATGGACTGAACCTTTGAACCAATAATCCATCCCCAATTAAATATTGTCCTTTATATACTTTGCTTTGGTCATGGTGTCTGTTCACAGCAGAAAATACTAAGACAGGCAGGGATAGATACATATGACTAATTAAGGACCTGGATGGGGGGGGGAGTTCCTGGTTGTCCTGGTGGGTCCCACACACAACCTCACTATCTCAGGTATTCCTGTTAGCAAGAAGCAGAGTGCAACTTGACTTCCCACAAAAGAAATAATCTGAAGAAAAAGATATTTGAAGATATTGTGCTTGAAGACTAGGCCTTTTGGAGTACAGGCCAGAGAATCCACCAGCAATGTGAAGCATTCCTTTTGGTTCATACCCCCATAAGGCACTACTTGCTTTCTTAATGAATTGTGGTGTGGTTTTAGTTCACATTCATGGATGGCTAGGGAAGATGAGCATTTTCTGTTGTGTTTACTGCTCATCTGTGCTCCATCTTTTGAGAACTTTCCATTTGTTTCACTTAGCCTATTTATTGATTCAGTCGTTGAGGTTTTTGTATTGAGTTTTCTGAGTTCTTTATGTATTTTAGATATCAGTCCTCTGTGGGATGTATAGGCACAAAGGTTTTCTCTTCTTCTGCAGCTTTACCCCATTAACACTGTGCAGAAGCTGTTGACTTTCAGGATGTCTCCTGTATGAGTTGTGTTGTTTACTCATTGACTAACATTCCTTTCAGAAAGTCCTTCAGGGAGACAGGGAGTGATGGGGATCTCATTGTTCTGCTTGTGGTATCCTGACAGATAAAATCACCTTTCCTTTTTTTTTTTATTTGATATGTTCTTTATTTACTTTTCAAGTGAGTTTCCCTTTCCTGGATCCCTCCTCCCTGAAAATCCCATAAGCCCTCTTCCCTCCCCTTGTTCCCCAATCTACCCCTTCCCACTTCCCTGTCATGGTATTCCCCAACATTGCTTCACTGAGCTTTTCCAGGACCGGGGCCACTCCTTGCTTCTTCTTGGGCATCATTTAATATGTGCATTGTGTCTTGGGTATTCCAAGCTTCTAGGCTAATATCCATTTATCAGCAAGTGCATACTATGAGTTTTCTTTTGAGACTGGGTTACCTCACTTAGTATGATGTCCTACAGTTCCATCCATTTGTCTAAGAATTTCATGAATTCATTGTTTCTAATGGCTGAATAGTACTCCATTGTGTAAATATACCACATTTTCTGTATCCATTCCTCTGTTGAGGGACATCTGGGTTCTTTCCAGCTTCTGGCTATTATAAATGGGGCTGCTATGAACACAGTGGAACATGCATCCTTATTACATGCTGGGGAATCCTCTGGGTATATGCCCAGGAGAGGTATAGCAGAGTCCTCTGGAAGTATCATTCCCAGTTTTCTGACTGGGAACCCCCAGACTGACTTCCAAAGTGTTAGTACCAGCTTGCAACCACAGAAGCAGTGGAGGACTGTTCCTCTTTCTCCACATCCTCATCAGCACCTGTTTTCTCCTGACTTTTTGATCTTAGCCATTCTCACTGGTGTGAGGTGAAATCTCAGGGTTGTTTTGATTTGCATTTCCCTGATGACTAAAGATGTTCAACCATTTCTTTAGGTGCTTCTCAGCCATTCGATATTCCTCAGATGAAAATTCTTTGTTTAGCTCTGTACCCCATTTTTAAGGGGGATATTTGGCTTTTTAGAGTCTATCTTCTTGAGTTCTTTGTATATCTTCGATATAAGCCTTCTGTCAGATGTAGTTTGGTAAAGATCTTTATATATATATATATATATTATTTTCTATATTCTTTGTTTACATTCCAAATGATTTCCCCATTCCCAGATCCCCCCTCCCCATATGTCCCATAAACCTTCTTCTCTCCATCCATTCTCCAATCACCTCCCTCCTTTTTCTCTGTCCTTATATTCCCCTCCAATGCTAGATCAACCCTTTCCAGGATCAGGACCCTCTCCATACTTCTTCATGGAAGTCATTTGTTATGCAATTTGTGCCTTGGGTATTCAGGGCTTCTGGGCTAATTAATATCCACTTATCAGAGATTGCATTTCATGTATATTCTTTTGTGATTGGGTTACCTCACTTAAGATGATATTTTCCAGATCAAACCATTTGCCTAAAAATTTTGTGAATTCATTGTTTCTAATTGCTGAGTAGTATTCCATTGTGTAAATATACCACATTTTCTGTATCCATTCCTCCTTTGAGGGACATCTGGGTTCTTTCCAGCTTCTGGCTATTATAAATAAGGCTGCTATGAACATAATGGAGCATGTGTCTTTATTGCACGCCGGGGAATCCTTTGGGTATATGCCCAGGAGAGGTATAGTAGGGTCCTCTGGAAGTGTCATGTCCAGTTTTCCGAGGAACCGAGGAGATAAGAATGGATCAATTCGCATTCTTCTGCATGCTGACCTCCAATTGAACCAGCACCATTTGTTGAAAAGTCTATCTTTTTTCCACTGGATGTTTTTGGCTACTTTGTCGAAGATCAAGTGACCATAGGCGTGTGGATTCATTTCTGGATCTTCAATTCTATTCCATTGGTCCACTTGTCTGTCACTGTGCCAATACCATGCAGTTTTTAACACTATTGCTCTGTAGTATTGCTTGAAGTCAGGGATACTGATTCCCCCAGAATTTCTTTTGTTGTTGAGAATAGTTTCAGCTATCCTGGGTTTTTTGTTATTCCAGATGAATTTGAGAATTGATTTTTCTAATTCTGTGAAGAACTGAGTTGGGATTTTGATGGGGATTGCACTGAATCTGTAGATCGCTTTTGGCAAGGTGGCCATTTTAACTATATTAATCCTGCTGATCCATGAGCATGGCAGATTTTTCCATTTTCTGAGGTCATCTTGGATTTTCTTCTTCAGAGACCTGAAGTTCTTGTCATATAGATCTTTCACTTGTTTGGTTAGAGTCACACCAAGATACTTTATATTGTTTGTGGCTATTGTGAAGGGTGTCATTTCCCTAACTTCTTTCTCAGCCTGCTTATCCTTTGAGTATAGGAAAACAACTGATTTGCTTGAGTTGATTTTATAACCAGCCACTTTGCTGAGTTGGTTATCAGCTGTAGGAGTTCTCTGGTGGAGGTTTTCAGGTCACTTAAGTAGACTATCGTGTCATCTGCAAATATCCGACACCAAAACTAAATCAGGATCAAATAGATCAACTAAACAGTCCCATAACACCTGAAGAAATAAAAAGGGTCATAGAAAGTCTCCCAACCAATAAAAGCACGGGACCAGATGGCTTCAGTGCAGACCTTCATCTATCAGACCTTCATAGAAGACCTAACACCAATACTCTTCAAACTATTCCACAAAATAGAAACAGAAGGAACTCTACCCAACTTGTTCTATGAAGCCACAATTACTCTGATACCAAAACCACACAAAGATCCAACAAAGAAAGAGAACTTCAGGCCAATTTCTCTTATGAATATTGATGCAAAAATACTTAATAAAATTCTTGCCAACCGAATCGAAGAACACATCAAAACGATCATCCACCATGATCAAGTAGGCTTCATTCTAGGGATGCAGGGATGGTTCAATATAAGGTAAAGATCTTTTTACAATTTGTTGGTTGCCATTTTTGTCCTATTGACAATGTCCTTTGCCTTACAGAAACTTTGTAGTTTTGTGAGGTCCCATTTGTCAATTCTTGATCTTAGAGCATAAGCTATTGGTGTTCTGTTGAGGAAATTTTCCCCTCTGCCCATGTCCTCAAGGGTCTTCTCCAGTTTCTTTTCTATTAGTTTCAGTGTGTCTGGTTTTATGTGGAGGTTCTTGATCCACTTGGACTTGAGCTCAGTACAAGGAGATAAGAATGGATCAATTTGCATTCTTTTGCATGCTGACTTCCAGTTGAACCAGCACCATTTGTTGAAGAGGCTATCTTTTTTCCACTGGATGATTGTAGCTCCTTTATCAAAGATCAAGTGACCATAATTCTGTGGGTTCATTTTCGGATCTTCAATTCTATTCCATTGGTCTACTTGCCTGTAAGTGTACCAATATCATGCCGTTTTTAACACAATTGCTCTATAGTACTGCTTGAGGTTGGGGATACTGATTCCCCCAGAAGTTCTTTTAGTGTTGATAATAGTTTTAGCTGGGTTTTTTGACATTCCAGATGAATTTGAGAATTGCTCTTTCTAAGTCCATGAAGAATTGAGTTGGGATTTTGATGGGGATTGCATTGAATCTGTAAATTGCTTTTGGCAAGATGGCCATTTTTACTATATTAATCACGCCAATCCAAGAGCAAGGAATATTTTTTCATCTTCTGAGGTATTCTTCGATTTCTTTCTTCAAAGACTTGAAGTTCTTGTCATACAGATCTTTCACTTGTTTGGTAAGATTCACACCAAGATACTTCATATTGATTGTGGCTATTGTGAAGGGTGTCATTTCCCTAATTTCTTTCTCAACCTGTTTATCCTTCAAGTATAGGAAGGCTAATGATTTGCTTGAGTTAATTTTATAACCAGCCACCTTGCTGAAGTTGTTTATCAGCTGTAGGAGTTCTCTGGTGGAGTTTTTTGGGTCGCTTAATTATACTATCATATCATCTGCAAATAGTGATAGTTTGACCTCTTCCTTTCCAATTTGTATCCCTTTGACCTCCTTGTGTTGTCTAATTGTTCTAGCTAGAACTTCAAGTACTATATTGAAAAGATATGCAGAGAGAAAGGGCAGCCTTGTCCAGTCCCTGATTTTAGTGGGGTTGCTTCAAGTTTTTCTCCATTTAGTTTGATGTTGGCTACCAGTTTGCTGTATATTGCTTTCATTATGTTTAGGTAAGGGCCTTGAATTCCTGTTCTTTCCAAGACCTTTAACATGAAAGGATGCTGAATTTTGTCAAATGCTTTTTCAGCATCTAATGAAATGACCATGTGGTTTTTTTCTTTGAGTTTTTTTATGTATTGGATTACATTGATGGATTTCCATATATTGAGAAACATCCCTGCATCCCTGGGAGGAAACCTGCTTGATCGTGGTGAATGATCGTTTTGATGCAAAAATGGGAGGGCATGGAGGAGGGAGGGGAGGGGAGGTGGGATAGAAACAAGAAGGAAAGTTGTGCAGGCTATGGTTTTGGAAATGTAGTAGATAGTACACAATGGATGGATGCTCAAATATTTAAAGATACATTAATTTGTTTCCTATCTTAGTCTCTTCTGTAAAATCTGCATTGTTGAAATGTTTTCTCCTGAACTGGTAGCAATATAATATGGATTGCTTTTGTCAATTCCTTCCTTCTAATAGTTTAAGATGATGACATACATTTTCATTGCTTACATGTACAGTGTAGTATTTAAGATCTGTAAACATTTCAACATATTCATATTAATTCTGTATTTCAGTAAATAAAAATGGAAAGAAATATCAGAACCCTCCTAAATCTCTAAGGCAGCATTAATAATGTAATAACAACTGTGTCCTCAGCTGTGAATACAAATGACTTATAAGATTAATTCTGTCTTTGTCAGTTTAACAAATTATATATGGAACATCATTCCTCAATTAGGTAGCTTCACAGGAAGATTGTTCTTTGAGTATTGTCATTTCAGATCATGGAATGTTAAATTGATGAAAATTGGAAAATAATTTTAGGAAAATTTTACCCAAAGACATAAGAGAATATCAGATGACACTTTACCTGGGAACCGAGAGACATTGAGTCATGGTGTGTGCGTGCGCGCGCGCGCGCGCGCGCGTGCGCACCTGCATGTGCACGTGCATGTGTAAGCATGTGTGTATATGTACGTGTGTGTTACTACAATTCTACTGATATTTTTTGGAGATGTTTGTTTTGAAAATATTTAACAAAATCTGTAACACGCTGTCTTATGTTAAAATCCAGCCTAGAGGAGCTTTCAAAATCATGGCATGTTCAGAAAGAAGTAGAACACACTACTGATATGTTGAGCAACATAATTTTCTTGAAGTGCCAGGAATCAAACCCAGGACTTCATATGCCCTGGTGGTATACTTTGCCATTGAGCCAACATCCTAAATACAGGAGATAAGCCTTTCCTTGCATCATGGGTAAAGGCACTGGGAACTTGGAAGCTCAACAAGCATGATGTAATACATTGTGCAGCAACTGCTCTCTGCACTCTGAAGCTCGGCACAGCATCTGAAGATCCATCAGTGCGGCTTAGTTTATTGCCAGGCTTCAGAGTGACTTTGAGATGCAGAATCATTGTAAGAAATACATGTCCTTCCCCTTTAAAGCCTTTTTTTTCAGTGCAGCATGATTCTCATGTGCTCTATTCTGGTCCTCATATAGAGAAATGTTTTGTGGTTATAAGTTCCCGTTTCTAAGAGGTGAGTAGGGCAGATGGCTATGGGGACAATGGTGGATCATAGCACCAAAGAATGGCCAGGTGAGATGGAGGTTTGTTAACTACTTGGTCCCCTGAAATGTCATGCTATGTATGATAAATGCATGTTCTGTTATCTGTCTAAGAAAAGATGAAGGTCACGGAGAATAAGATCACACTCTGGGTATGGGCCTTCTGTTGCATGTTCTTGGCTGGTAATGTACAGCCAATGAGTTCCACATCAGTCAGGAGCCCAAGCCCTCCTCAGGCTGCAGGGCATTGAAAGTATGAAGGCATGGAACTTGTCCTGTTGTTATCAGCAAAAATGTAGTGGTTTTTTTTTTTTTAAACCAATCCCAGGAAAGGCCCATGGAGAGCCACTCCTTTGCTAACATTACAGAAATTCTGCTTGATTTTTGTAATTGCAGTCATTGAGGAAATAGCAAGGTCAGGCACCTGGGTAGTGGGGTCTCCAGTTCTGCAGGATAAACCCCCTTCCTGGATGGAATCAACTTGTGTGTGCTTTTATTCCTATTTTATAGAGGGAGCCCTAGAAATTCTACCTATTAACAAGCACTCACAGATCTTCCTGACAGTACAGAGAGGAGAGGTTGAAGCAGAGTCCCAGGCAGATGTCACCCTGTACACAAATGGTCATTCATGCTCTTCTATCTCTCCCTATTAGATATCATAGCATGACTGGACTACATATGCGCCTCAACTCCAGTGTGCAATGGGAGTCCTGAGGCCACTTAAAGGTCTCATTAGTGATAATTAAATATAACTCTTCATTATTGATAACCAAATATAACTCTTAATTATTGACAAGCAAATTCAACTCCATTATTGATAAGGAGATGTCTTCTTCTGCATGACAGGCGTTTGCTTCTGATTAAAGACAAGCTAGAGTGGAGAGCCACTCGGGTAGACATTGAGATACTAATATGAAGCTGGTCTTTTATATTTTTTGTAAGAACCCTAAGCTTAGGGACAACATGTACTGCCTTGTGTCTGTGTCTCCAAACACACGTATCTCACCAGGAAGAAATATTGGCTTTTGATTACCTTTGACCAGTGTGCGTGACTTTCTGAATACTCTCTCTTCTTATGGTGCTTATGGAATAGACACTGCTGTCTTCCCTCATGGTGTTGCATTGTGTTGAGCTTGATGGTGCTATCCCAGAATTGGGCTAACCCAGAACAAACTCCCAGTTACCTTGTTGTCCCTCTCCCATGTTGGAGGTGCTTATAACGTATGGCTTCAGGAAGAAGTTAATTTTTTTCATGTTTTACTGCTCCCAGAATAAAAATGTCAGGTATATTCACTGTGGGTAGGATAATAGAGAGAAGTGGGAGAAAGGGAGAATTGCCTTTTCAGAAGGGAGGGGTGGACGGTTACTGGTTAGCTGCAATCATAATGAAATAGTTATTTAATTGAACTTGTCCTGAACACATAAAATTGCCTGCATAAATTCAGGCCTGAGAACCATCTGTTTTCTTCCTCTGCTAATGACATTACCAGCGTGTGTTTTTCCAGCATTTGTGCAGAACCCCCCAAGAGTCTTGTAGAGACATGTTAGGCAACCCCATGGGTTGCATTTGGAACACTGGGTAACATTTCATGTCCTGATTACTGTGAAGACAGCAAGATGTCTTTTAATTGCTTTAGCAAGAGGACGAAGGATATAAAACCAGGCACAGGTGTCAGAAGCTGCAAAGCCAAGTGCCATTCTGTCTAAATGGAACACACACAGAAAGTCCTGCAGAACTGGAGTTTGTCCATTAAGAAAACAGCAAAAACAATGAGGCATACTTCTTATAGGGAGTTCTTATGGGGAAGACAGGGTACTGTGCCAGTGAGCTGTTTCTTTGTCTCGGTCCACCATTGACCTTCAGCAGCCAGAGCACACTTGGGTTTTCAGACAGCAGCTGTTGTGGGGAAAAGGCTCTCTGTATTTTTGCCAAATCCCCTCATAAACACATACAGATCCCCATGTTTTGGAATATAAAATCACATGTGTCCTGGTGGGTTTTGCTTCACCCTTTCTATTTCTGTGTTCAGGCCTCTGCATGACACTCTGAAGCAGTTTAAGATCACCAGGCTGAGGTGAGAAAGCCCAAATCACACCCAGGAAGGAGATGCTCTGGGACTCAGTGCCTTTACCCAGGATATACAGCTAATACCTGTCATTGGGCCTGATGGAGGCTCTCTATGTAAGTTTGGTTTTTCTGCCAGGTATGAATGAGCCATAGGTTTTGGTGTATAGAAGTGCATCTATCAATGGAAGCAGTCATGTATATATAGAACAGGTATGCAATTATGTATACAGGTCCCTCTAGGAGAGAAAGATATCTAAGGACATTGGGAGCTATAGAGTGAATTTTACATATATGAAATATTAGGTGCTAATGAATTTATATGTATAGCAGTAAGATAGCCTACTAAATAGCCAAAATCATATAACCATCACTTGATATTATAGAAAGTACACATGATAAGATGCTGACAGAATGCAGAATTGAAAGTTTAGGGATGTAATGGCTTAGAAGTGGCTTGCAGAGAATCATTCTCCACTGAATAAGATGCAGGTGGCATTAGTCAAACACCTTGATTCTTTTCCTTGATTCTTTTCCTAACTTGAAAGAAGGAGATGGTGGTATGGGCGCAACCTTTGCCCCTTGGAACTGGGGGAGTGAGGATAGTTAAGACTGGATACCAGATACCAACCCAGGCTCTGCTTCTTCTATCACTGAAATGCCATGCCATGTTTCCTGGGGCCCTAGATTTACAGCAGCCACTCTCAGACTTCCTGTTTACCAATGTAAGGGTTCTTTCTACTGCTTTCTTCATAACTGCTTTCCTGTACTGCTCTTAGCATTTTAAATATCTACACGGATTGCTCTGGAACTGTCACAGTCTTCTAGCCATTCGAATTCCTGCTTTTTAATTCACTATTAAATCACTCTCATGGTAGTAACATAGATGTTGCTATTATTCCTTCACCATCAATCATGCAGCTTTCAAATCTGCCCTGACAGCTAGCTTTAATCTCTCAACTCCAGCAGGCTTTCATGATGTCACTGGGGCTTACGATCCATTGCTTGTGGTCTCCAATCCTTTCCTCACACTGCCTTCCCTCTTTCTGACTTTGGGGTGTCCTGTTCTCTTCCATAAACATCTTTTGTAATCATTTTCCTGGGGGTAACCTGAAACCTATTTGAAATTCTGTATCTTGAATAAACAAGATTTTTTTTTAATACTCCAATGTGGGCAGCAAAATATATGGTTACATTAAAATCCTGTAAACACACTATGATTAATCTCAGTGGTGTTCAGACCTTTTGGTGGTCGCACGTCATCTGACTGAGTCACATCCAGGCAATATGGCGTGATGAAAACATCCCACCAAATGCCCTTCTTATGGTCTGAACGTTGTCTGTTTAATTTTACCTGTGACATATATCCTGACCTAAAGGAATTTTGTGATAGTAAGGGATTATTTGGCTTACTATTTCAGGTGTCATTTCATCATTAGGGATCTCAAGGCAGGAATTTGAATATAAGCCTGCTTGTTCTTCCAAAGAATGTTATCTCCAACCAAGGAGCAGAACTCACAGCTAAACTGTAGTAGTAATAATGGAAGCTGAGATTTGCTGGCATGGTGGATGGCCAACTTAACCCCAGTTAGCTTCTCCTGAAGCTCAGGACCATCTGCCCCAGGAAGGGCACTGCCTGCAGTGAGTTGAATCTTCCTATATCAATTAACAATCAAGGTAATCGCAACCACACCTGCCATAGGCCAATCTGATCTAGTCAGTTCCAGAGCTGAGATTCACATCTTAGGTGACTCTAGGTTGTGACAATTTGATAGTTAAAGCTAACTAGGATGATACCTTTCCAAACAGGACCAGGAGACCTATTTTTACCTTTCCTTGAAACTGGCTGAGAGTTTGAGCGTGCCTTATCCGTTGGACTGTTGATCAACGGACTCCACGTGATGTGGAGGTTAACACACAAGGTAACACAGGGTCCACTAGCTGCTTGAATTGGGATGCTTGAATTGAGCACCCAGACATTGCAGCTTGGTGGACCCCATACTGGCAGACAACATGCAAGAGGAATTGCCTTGGAGAAGGTAAGCTTCCTGGAGATGGTTCACTGTCTTGCACAGCTGTGATTGGTGTACCTTGGAGAGGCACAGCGCCAGGTGGCTTCATCCCATGATTGCTTCTTGCTGCTGCTGTGCTTTCTCATGTTGCTATATTTCTCCTGTATGGAAGACACTCATTGCCTAGTTTTGTGTGATTGCTTCTCAGCCTCTTCTATTGGGGGAATTTTCCTGTAGATCAATATGAAGATGAACTTAAGTAGAATATTTTAGGTGGATTTAATGATTTTACAAGATTCTTAATTCGATTTAAATGATTTTAGGAAGTTGAGATAGTTGCTGAGAAAGGAGTTGGTTTAGGTTGTTTTACTGGGAAAATATAACAAAGACAGGAACCAAGAGTAGAATGTGCCAGTTTCTTAAAGAGGATCATGTAGTAAGGGATGTACAGGCTACAAAAGGAGCACAGTGAGCATTCATACATCACAGGCACATAGTTGTACTTGTGGAGCGGGAAATAGGTTTAAGACAGGTTAATGATCAAAGAAAACGTTCATTCTAGTTTGGATCTGGAGTCCTCGATCTTGCAATGCAAGGATGTGGTCACAGGTTTCAGTGGGCACCATGGAAAGCCAGGATTATGAACAAAGAGTAAATGATCTTATTATGAGTATAAGAAGGGAGAATAGTTGATTATCCAGTTTAGTAAAACAAGGTTTCAAAAAATAAGATGTAAGATAATTGATTTGTTTCTTGGCAAATACAAACTGTCATCAGCTAGCATAGGGAGGGACAATCTAGCTGTAATAGACTTGACTTGCTTAAACTTTGTTAATCAATGACAAAAGAATTATTGCCTCAAGTTGGGATGAATTTGTGGACAGAAAGATAGATGGAAAATGTTCAGTCAGGTTGGATTTCAAAAGAAAATCATATAACCAATAATCATATTATGATTTCTTTGTGTAATGATTTAGTATGTTTTTGAAGAATATGGTTTTGTGCTGATTGTTTTTTTTGAGAATATGTAATTTGTGGCTGTGAAGTGATCTGTTTTTCCTTACATAGATTTTTTTTTTAATCTTTATAAAAGGGCTAAGAAAAAATAATGTTGTTGGTACCTTGCTTCCTCTATCCACTGTGTGTGTGTGTCTCTGTATGTGTCTCTGTGTGTGTGTGCACGTGTGGCCTCTAGCACCAAACAACCTTTGGAGCAGCCACACGGACAGCTTGCAGCACACACCCCTGGATGAGATGTTGACTCAACAACCTTGTAGACAGCTGCTTTCTCACCAGTGAATGAGTCATCTTGACCACAGATCTCCCTATAGTCAGTCATGCCAAGCTCATAGCCTGTTAGTGAGGGCAGCATTTAGCAACCTTTTTTTTTGAAAGTCACTGGGTCTTCAGGTGGTCTAACTGACAGCAGCAGATAGTTGACGCTGTGCTAGCTATTCGGTCCAGTTTTACTGGACTTCCTCACACCTCTTGCCCAGTTTTCATTTTTAGTTGATGCCAAAATCCAAACTCTACCATAAGTTTTCTAGCAGCTTGCAGAGCTATATGCCAAAACCTGTACCTTAAGATTTGAGCACTCATGTTTTCTGTAGAGAAGACTTTGATTTCTACCTCTTACTACACAGAATTCACTCCGTGGTCCCTTTCTTAGCTATGACTCCATCATAAGATTCCAGGCACCAAGGCCATTTTACACACGAGCTTTCGGTACACATGTCTTCAGTTCTCATGTTGTAGTGCTATCATCTCTGAAGATTCACCCAAAGGGTTATGATTGATGTTACAGATGTCAGGACCAGTCATGGGCCCTCTTCCTCCTCTTCTTCCCTCTCTTCCTCCCTCTTGTCTCCTTCTCCCTCCTCTTCTTCCTCTTCTTCCTCTTCTTCTTCCTCCTCTTCCTCTTCTTCTATCTCTTCTTCTTTAACAACCCCCTCCCCTTCCTCTCCACTTTCTTCTCTTCCTCTCCCTTTCTCTCCTTCCTCTTTCTCCTCCTCTTTCTCTTTTTCCTTTCCCTCTTCTTCCTCCTCTTCCTCCCCTCCCTCCCTTCCTTTTCTTCCTCCTCTCCTTCCCCTCCTTCTCCTCCCCTCCCCTCCTTCTTTTCCTCATACTCTTCAACCACTCATCACTATAGAGCAGTTTATCACTTCTTGAAAGTCTCTGTTTATCTGGATTTTGGGGGAGCAGTCTCTTGGAGGCTTTCATCATCTGCTTCCTTCCCCTGACGTCTAAGGACTAAATGTTCAGGTTCTCCTTCTTTCTCTCTACACTAATGTTTGGGGGTCATCTTCTTTAGCTAGAGAGTTATAAATTCCTCCTCTATGTCAATGATACCTAAATGTGGGTCTATATAGTCCAGAGCATGCCATGAATCACCAGCACTGCATCGTATTGTCTGTGTAAAGTCCTCTTGTGAAAATCACAGTGAATAGGTAGTAGAGTGATAGTGATAGAGTTAAAGGTGATTAGGAATTACTGTTCCAATAAATACCACCCATATTTTAAAAACTATTTTATTTTGAGTAACTTAGGTTAATTGTGCCTATTAATGGAGTTTAAATTATTCATCCATGATCAAATCCAAATGCATTTCCCTTCCCTCTCTCATGCAGTTTTTTATCTCTAGTGTCATAATGACACTTTCTAGTCTTTGTCGAAGCTTCCACGCATGTTAAAGAATACAGTGCTCGCCTTGTATACATAGTGTGCCCTTACTTAGCATCATGTTGCCCTGCCTGCCACATTCCTTTTTGGGTTCTAGGGAAATATTGAAACCATACTGACAAATCTGTCTTTTACATCTTGAATGTGATATGTCAGTTCAGCAGGCTCTGCTTTGATAAACACACAAAATATGTCTACTGGAATTGCATCCCTTACCAACACCTTGTTCAAAGCTGTAGTGACTTCTTCCTGTGTTTCTATCCTCTGTCTTCAGGACAAGTTTACAAGGACACACACCTCTTCTCACAAACCTCTGTTAGTTTCAAGTGCTGAAGTGGCATTAAAGTCCTTAACAAAAGAAGACTGATGCAGCCTTGAGCTTGCAGCAGGAAGTCTTAGAGCTACTGCATCCCATATTTATGTAACTCCTTGCCACTCAGAGATGGAGAATAAAACCACACTACAGCTTCACCTTGATATGTCCTTGTGTTGTGCAGGTGGAAAAATTATTAGGACTTGAGTTAATTACCAAGACCACTTTTTTTTTAAATCCACAGCTGTATTCATGACCTGTCTCTACTATCATCATCATCACCACCATCACCACCACCATCACCACTACCATCAGGATTTTCAGGGAAGACTGTTGTGTGCTCTATGGGTCTGCATTAGCCTTGACCTTATAATCCTTCTGCTTCAAGGTTTTGAGTATTAAAATTACAAGTGAGTACTACAACACCCATGACTTTGAGGAAAACTTAATAGAATCTACAAATACAACATGTTTTAAAACCAAACATTTCAAAGGAGCCAAGATAATGTTAGTGGTAATAATGACAATGGTGGTAATGCTCATTGTAACATGATGAGATGGTGATAGAGATGACCACGGTGGTGATGAGGGTGGTGATGATGGTAATGGTGGCATTGGGTGTGGTGATAGTGAGAGGGATTGGGATGTTGTTGTTGTTGATGATGGTGATGATAGTGATAGCTATTGTATTGATGGTGATAATAGTGACCATGATACTGATTATGGTGATGCTGATGGGGATTGTGCTAGAGATAATGATGGTGTTTATGGTGATGCTGATGAGGATTGTGGTAGAGATAATGATGGTGTTTATGGTGATGCTGATGGGGATTGTGCTAGAGATAATGATGGTGTTTATGGTGATGCAGATGGGGATTATGGTAGTGATAATGATGGTGATAATGGTGGTAATCCCATTTTTGTCACTGCCAAAGGGTCTCCTCAGTGGATAGGACAACCAGCTGTCAAATTCTATTTCTTGTGGTTAAGGGACATAATACATTTCCTTTTCAATTTAGGAAAGTTTTAGTTTTAATCCTTATACCTCTTCCAATGTAGTTCTCAAATTGAAATTCTTTTCTCCTTCATGTGTTTTGCCTGTCTTTCAAACTGATAACTTCATTTAGTTTATATCAAAGGGATTCCTTCATATCTCATAAGGGTTTATACACTTGCCAAATGCTCATAGACCTGTACACATCCAATTCTTACACATGTAAAACTTACCTTGAAGAGTATCGGTAATATTACATGCTTTGTTGAAATACAAAACAAGACATGTATATGAGAGAGACGTACCATTTAGTCTTATGTGTTTGCAATTCCAATACACACTGCACTGTACTTTATAAAAGAAGAATATACAGTCATTAGATGAGGATAAAAAGATTCCCCCAGAGAGACACTTTGTGACATGAAAATGACACAATGATAGAACTGAATAAACTATCATGATTATATGATGTTTCAACAACAAGAAAGGTGTAGTGGCTATTCCTCGTTGTCAACTTGACTATATCTGGAATGAACTACAATCTAGAATTGGAAGGCTCACCTATGATCCTAATCTGGAGGCTTAGAGATATAAGTTTCTGACCTGGATCTTGGCATGGAGATCTTGAAGCATAGTGGCCATGAATTCCAGAAGATGAAGACAAGGAGATC
Source organism: Apodemus sylvaticus (assembly GCF_947179515.1). Classification (NCBI taxonomy): domain Eukaryota; kingdom Metazoa; phylum Chordata; class Mammalia; order Rodentia; family Muridae; genus Apodemus; species Apodemus sylvaticus. Next base: position 5,488,073 of record NC_067489.1, on the reverse strand, counting down.
TCCAAGTTCAAGATCATCTGGGATTAAAGGCATGGAGGCACATGCCTTTAATCAGGGTCACATCATCTGCTGGAGAACCCAAACTAATACAGAAGTGAAGAAATAAGGTACAGCTATGGGGGACAGATGAGGCAGAAATGTCTGAATTAGTGGGGAAACAATGTATATATGTGAGACAGATAAACAGCCATATACTTTGTTGAACTTGGAGATTTTTCAAGATCATTTTGAGCAATCACTCTTGCTGGTTATTTCTCTTGCTGAATGGTCCCAGCAGGCCACTGTGAACAAGTCAAAATATTTGTGCATCATTTTGGCTCTGCTTTTCTCTCCATAGCATGCTGGTATTGCCTGAAAAGATGCTCTAGGGAGAGGGGAGAAGACTTAGCCATCAAAATAGATGTCTTTTTGCATTGTTGAGTAAACAGAGAAAAATCCCAACTGGGATATATGGAAAAATATTGCCACAAAAAGCAATGAGAGCATATGCCAAGAGAAGATGGGAAATGTGTGCTTTTGAAGTGGAGTTTCTGCAAACAATGTAGCCTTTCTATGTCCTTAGGAAGGAAAATGTTCATAGAACCACATGGGAGCAAATGCAAAGCTGAAATGCTGCATGGGCAATGTTAGCAAACCTGGAAACAGACAGCAAAAGACGAGCAGGACCCTTTAGAGAGAGGCCTTGGGTATTAGGGGCTGAATTGGTTATTTAAAGAACATATTTGTAGACTAACTGAGACAGGAGGGCAGAAAAAAAAGATAAGATAAGCAGACCAAGTTTTAAAGTAGGAAAAAATTTGATATGACAGAATGAAGTATAATTGAAAGAAAGGAGATGATAAAATATCTGAAGGAATAGGTGTGGGTGTGTGCTCATGTTGCATGTATATGTATATGTGTGCTTGTGTGTGCATGTGTGTGCCTATGTGCCTGTGTGTGTATGTGTGTGTGTGTGTGTGTGTGTGTGTGAAGGTTAATGTTCAATGTCTGTCTTAGTCACTAATCTATTGTTGTGATGAGCACTGTGACCAAGGCAACTCTTACAAGAGAATGTGTTTAATTGGGGTTGGCTTACAGTTTCAGAGAATTAGTCCATTACAGTCATGGCAGGGAGCATAGCAGCATGCTGGCAGCCATGATCATAAAAAGCAGTTGAAAGCTTGCATTCTGATCTACATAGAGAGATGATGATAGATAGATAGATGACAATGGATGGATGCAAAGAAGGAAGGAAAGAAGGAACAAAAGAAAGAAACAAGGAGAAACAAAGAAACAAAGAGAAACAAAGAAACAAAGAAGCAAGTGGATATATATATATATATATATATATATATATAGAGAGAGAGAGAGAGAGAGAGAGAGAGACAGAGAGACAGAGAGAGACAGAGACAGAGAGAGACAGAGACAGAGAGAGAGAGACAGAGAGAGAGACAGAGAGAGAGTCTTGAAATTTGGTGTCTTGGGGGGGGGGGGAGAGGGATACTACTGCCTGCCTCTAGGGTCCTTTTTAATTTTATTTTCTGAAATCACTCTTGGGACTTCCGTCCCTGCTGCTGCTGGCATATGCCCCAGCCCCTGCACTACCCCTGTTGCTGCCTGGGCAGGGGAAGTGGGGCACATTGCCTATAGTTATTAAACATGAATTCAATTTTTTTTTTAAAAAAAAATGACACAAAGAAGCAGAATGGGCCTGGTGTGGGTCTTTGAAATCTCAGAGACTCCCCAGTGACCCGCTTCCTCCAGCAAGGCCACACCTACTTTAACAAGGCCACATCTCCTAATCCTTAAACAGTATACTCCCTGGTAATCAAGCATTCAAATATATAAGCCAATTGGGGTCATTCTTGCCCAAACCACCACACTGTCTCTATCACTCTTCCTTTTATTATTTGTCCAAACACTGGCAACACCTGGCCCAGACACTGACAACTGGGTAACATGAGAACTACACACCTGAAACTGATATTGCCTGAGGTCCTTGGAGGTAATGTCCCAAGTAGCCTTCTGCTGTGCGCTCATCTGTCTTGATGGGTGTCATGATATCCCCAGTTTTCAAGGCACTCGTTACAATGAATTATGACCTTATAGAGTGGAAAGACCCTCTTTCCACTCACCTGGAGCATGTTGATTAGCTAGACTGGCTAATCCCTCTGGTTTTGCTTCCTAGCACTAAGATTGCAGTCGCTTGCTTTCCTGTTTGGCATTTTTATGTGGGTTCGAGGTATATGAACTAAGGTCTTTATTGTTACACGACACGTAATTTACCTACTGAGCCATCTCCCCAGCCCTGCAAATGGATTTTATGATGAAAAAAATAATACTATTTCCTATTTTTCAAGAGTAATAAACCTTATCAAGGCTGGAAACCTGACTCCAAAAGTGTTAGACCTTTTGTCCAATGAACTCATTGTCCAATTATCTGGGATTCACTCACCATCCTCTGGACTCCTTCAAGGGGCTTGGGTCACTTCTCCAGCTCTGCCATCTGCAAGCACACACAGCTTGTCTTTTAGGCACTGGCTAGCTTCACTCTATGACTGCTGCTGTTCTTGGCAGGCATGCCATGGTATTGACATCTCCAAAGTCTGTTGCATTTGGGCTGCACTACGAATAGACTTTCCTTTCTCTTCATGGTGCAAAGCCTCAACTTTTCCCCAGGAAAGTTCTAGAGCTTCAACTGGCACTCACTGTTTAATCCACTCTTCAAATATTTTCAGAGGCTCCTCAACTTTTCATCTGTATTCTATTTACTTGTTTATTTCTAAGTATATGCACTCATGTGCATGTGTGTGGGAGGACATGCACATGAATACAGGTGCCTGCAGAGGCCAGAAGAGGACACTTGATCTCCCGGAACTAGTGTTTGTGAGCTGCTCAGTGTGGCTGCTGGGAACTGACCTTGTTCCTTCTGAAAGAGCAGGCCATGTTGTTAACCACTAAGTCACCTCTCCAGGCCTTTTCTGTATCCCTGATCAGATCCATTCTCTAGCATGGCAACTCTACCTTTTTACCTTGTTTTGTTTAAATTCCTATTGATTCTTGAACAGTTCTGCTGCACACATTTAACTGAAATTCAGCACTTAGTTAAAAATCTTCCTTTAGCTCTGTTAGTTTAAACATCTTCAAAATCACCAACTTCTTATATGCTGCATGTGTTCCTTATCTAAAAAAAAATCATAGAACCCCATCAGTGTCATGGCCAGTGGGTAACGTACGTATGGGGAGATTGCAGGAATTGGTACACACAGCTACAAGGATGAGGCACCTGTGGGTTGAGTCCAAGCTGAGAAACCAAGAAATTGGTTAGCGTGGTTCAGCTGTCATACAAATGGCAGAGGGCAATGGCAGGCTCTGCTCCATGGCAGGACAAGGTGATGGAGTGCTGGGTGGGGAGTGTGTGTGTGGGGGGAGCATTTATTCTTCCTCTACACTATACTGTCCTCAGTCGGACATCTGATATTCACCCACGTTGGTGAGGATAGAGCTGTTCTCCTCAAAGCAGAAGCTTCCCTAGAAGAGCCTTTGCAGACACATCACATACTGCTTTTCTAATGACCAGTTAGAATGACGTGATTTATGTTTCCAGACATGGTGGTCTGTGAAGTGACCTGTCATCCCTGGAGTGGGACCTTATTATTTGTAATGCTTTATTTTAATAAAAAGGGCCAAGTTCTATCTCTATACAGTCAGAGATTATTTCTAACAATTTGATTTCTGATGTGACTAAAAAAAAAGCACTCACCTGATACGAGGTAAAATATTTTTAAAATGTAGGGTTTTTTTTACATTTAAGTATATATGGTTTTTACATTTACATGTAATAACACAAGCTTTCCCCGCCTTTGCTCCTGAGCATTGTAAAGTGGGCCACTGCCCTGGGCTGCACCCTCCCTGCCAAGGCCTGAACCGTCTAAAGCTCATCTACTTTTAAACCATTTCCAGCCGCATTTGTCACTGCAATGGAAAGTCTAAGCAACATGCTATCACAATCTGACATTAGATTTTTATTTTTAGGTTTTCTATATATTCCTTTAATTAGATTCCTGTCAAAGTACTAGGTATGATTAAATAGGAGACAAGTTTTTGAGTATCTAAAATGATGTTTTGGAATCAGTACCTTCAGGAACCCAAAATGTGAATTTACTTGGAAATAGGGTCTCTTGTTATTTTAGGTCATAATTCACCATTACATATGCTTTTAAAAATGAGATAGCATTGTTTTTCATAGCTTAATAATAGACAATTGTGTAAATATACATCTTCTTTATCCACTTTTTGGTTGAAGGACATCTAGGAAATTTTCACACAAATGGATAGAACTAGAAAAGATCATCCTGAGTGAGGTAACCCAGACCCAGAAAGATAAACGTGGCGTGTACTCATTTATAGTGGATATTATCTGTAAAGTACAGGATAGCCATGCTTCAATTCACTGACCCCAACAAGCTAAGTGATGGGGAGGGGGCACTTGAGTCTCACTGAAAAGGGGAAAGAGAGTAGCCATCAGGGGTAAAGGGAAGGAGGGGGCCGGGCAGGGGAGAGCATGGAGATGGGAACAGGAAGGATCAGTAGGGGGAGGCGGATGGGAGAGACAACCAAAATGGGGAGCACATCTCTGGGACTAGATAGACACTTAGGACAATGGAAACTCCTAGGAATCTTCAAGGGCAAACCTAGCAATGGGGAGATGTGGAACCTGAACTGTATATATCTCCTACAGCCAGCAAGACTTACAATGAAGGGACTGGGGATACAGCCCCACAGCAAAACCCTGACCCACAATCTGTCCTGCCTACAAGATGTGCAGGGGTAAAGATGAAGCAGATTGAAGGAATGGCCAACCAATTACTGATCCAGCTTAAGACCCATGCCCTGAGAGGGATTACACCCCTGATACTCTTGGTGATATTCTGCTGTACTTGCAGACAGGAGCCTAGTCTGTCATCAGAGAGACTGTACTCCACCACTGATGGAAACAGATGCCGAGACCCACAGCCAAACATAAGGTAGAGCTCAGGCAATCCTATGGAAGAGGGGGAGAGAGGGGGAGGAAGTATTGAAGGAGACAGAGAGTTCAAGGACATCACAAGAAAACCTATAGAATCAAGTAACCTGGACTGTAGAGGCTCACAGAGAGTGCCTGGGACAGATATAGACCCTCTGCACACATGTAACAGTTGTGCAGCTTGGTATTCATGTGGGACTCCTAACAGCAGGAGCAGGGGCCTTTCTCTGACTCTGTTGCTTCCTTTGGATCTCATTCCTCTGTCTAGGTTGCCTTCTCTAATCCCAGTTGGAGAATATGCACTTAGCCTTACTGCTACTTGATATGCCAAAGTGGGTTGATATCTAGGAGCCCCCCCCCCTTTTCAAGGAGAAAAGTAAATTGAGAGAGAGAGAGAGAGAGAGAGAGAGAGAGAGAGAGAGAGAGAGAGAGATCACAGCACCAAGATAGATAAGAACAGGGAAGAAATTAACAACTTGGAAAACATGTCATGTTGTCCCCAGGGACTGGCAACATCAGAATTAGAAAAGTTGCAGAATTCACAGTGGTCAGGATTAGGATCAGGTGCTTTGGTTTCTCAGTACCTTGTTCAGGATAGGAATAAATTCACACAGGTTTGCAAAGTGTTATGGGAATTTTATTCAAAGCAAAATTGGTAGTACAGATTAGAAAGGCATACATACTCTCCAGATGGATAATGGGTCACATTCCTTTTATAGTATTGATGTTTGTTCCAGGGATTCATGTGGGTGACTGTTTACTTTGCTTGGCAGATCAAGGTATCTTCTTTTCTATTAAGATGGTAAATAGGGGCATCTCCATGAACTCTGAGAAACAGTTGGTTCTATTGCACATGCGCTCAAAGAACCTTCTTACTCATGCACCTGGACAAGCATAGAGCAAGACAAAAGAGAGTCTCAGTTTTGTGGTTATTAAGGAGAAAACCAAGCAATTGTTCAGAGATGAGTGTGCCTGCAGCTGTGTGCAGGTGAGGATCACAGCTTGCTAAAGGGTTGTGAGCTGCTTAGGAGACCACTATCAGTTATGCAGATCATGGCTTCAGGTTGCCAACTGTGAAGCAGTATGCATAGCCTATGCCATCGTTGTGAGCACCTTTGTTAAAGCCACCTGGAAACCAATGTACTGGGAGATTCCCTGCTCCCACTGGCAGCACAGCCTGGAAATACTGCGTGTCGTGGATTCATCTACATGGTCTCATCTCCAGACGTCTACATTTAGAACTGAGAAAGAGAGCGGGGTAACAGTGTGTTCTTTTACTTTTTTTCTGTAACATGTTCTTGGCTGTGTGGTGTCTACGGTTCCTCTGTGGCTGGGTGATTCCTTCCCATCCCCGGTCCTACCTCGCTCTGGTCCTCACCATCTGTTCTTTTCCTCTTCACTCTTTCCTCCCACACTGTCTCTTGGCGACTTCCTGCTATTCTCCCTTCTTCTGTGGCAGCTCCATTATCCCAGGTTGGCTGGGATGCACACAGATGCAGCAAGACCAAAAGAGTGTAGCAGGTCTGGTAGTGAAGATGAGTCCCCTCTTGTGTATCCAGCTTGTCCTTAAAACTGTTGGTCAACTTTTTAACTTCAGTGTGTGTATTTTCAATATGTAACAAAGGTTCTATTCTTATCATTTTTTCGAATCTTCTTTCTTTAATTTTTATAGTCTCTCTTTTCCTTTTCTTCTCAAACTTGTTTATCTGTCCATGAGGCAGATCTGTCTTTAAGAAATCCAACATTACAATATAGTTCTTTGATTATCTCTATATTAATTTACATGTTTTTATGGAAAAGAGATTAGTTACCTTTAGTTATATTTCAGTATGGGTCAGAAAATTTTTTGTTGATGTGGACAGTAAAAGCTAGGGATAAGGGTGTTCTGGATTTGCATCTAGCAGAGTTTCCTAGAAGAGATGCCAGAAGCACCCTCCAAAGCATATGGTTTGGATTGGAACTGAACGCAAGGAATACAAGGTCTACAACTATGCTTCTACCTTCTTTGCTTTCATGTCATCTTTTTGTGTGAACTTAACAAATAATGTGCCTTGTTCTTCCTGGGAATATTTTGAATACCATTTTTTTATTGTTTTTTTTTAAATTTTTTTATTTGATATAATTTATTTACATTTCAAATGATTTCCCCTTTTCTAGCCCCCCACTCCCCGAAAGTCCCTCAAGCCCCCTTCTCTCCCCCTGTCCTCCCACCCACCCCTTCCCACTTCCCTGTTCTGGTTTTGCCGAATACTGCTTCACTGAGTCTTTCCAGAACCAGGGGCCACTCCGCCTTTCTTCTTGTACCTCATTTGATGTGTAGATTATGTTTTGGGTATTCCAGTTTTCTAGGTTAATATCCACTTATTAGTGAGTGCATACCATGATTCACCTTTTGAGTCTGGGTTACCTCACTTAGTATGATGTTCTCTAGCTCCATCCATTTGCCTAAGAATTTCATGAATTCATTGTTTCTAATGGCTGAATAGTACTCCATTGTGTAGATATACCACATTTTTTGCATCCACTCTTCTGTTGAGGGATACCTGGGTTCTTTCTAGCATCTGGCAATTATAAATAGGGCTGCTATGAACATAGTAGAGCATGTATCCTTATTACATGGTGGGGAATCCTCTGGGTATATGCCCAGTGGTATAGCAGGATCTTCTGGAAGTAAGGTGCCCAGTTTTTGGAGGAACCGCCAGACTGATTTCCAGAGTGCTTATACCAATTTGCAACCCCACCAGCAGTGGAGGAGTGTTCCTCTTTCTCCACACCCTCTCCAACACCTGCTGTCTCCTGAATTTTTAATCTTAGCCATTCTGACTGGTGTAAGATGAAATCTCAGGGTTGTTTTGATTTGCATTTCCCTAATGACTAATGAAGTTGAGCATTTTTTAAGATGCTTCTCTGCCATCTGAAGTTCTTCAGGTGAGAATTCTTTGTTTAACTCTGTACCCCATTTTTTAATAGGGTTGTTCGGTTTTCTGGAGTCTAACTTCTTGAGTTCTTTATTTTGTTAAAATATTTATTAATTAACATCCCAAATGCTGCCCCCTTCCCAGTCCCCTCTCACAAAGTCCCTCTCCTTATTCCCCCTCTCCTCTGTCCTCTTCGCCTGTGAGAGGGTGGGTCCCTGGGTATCTCCCCACCAGGATTATGTGCATGTTTTCCCACTGAGGCTATGACTACCATTGTCTATTGATAATTAATCTGAAGTAGACACTACTGATGGGAGAAGACTGTCTATACTATGGGTCTTAGTGTTAACCTGATCCCACAACACTAAGGATCTATGTATCTTATGACACAGATTTCAAGTACAATTGTCTTCAAGGCAATTAACTTTTGTTTTTGTCCATGCTTATATACATACATGTGTGTATGTATGTGTGTATATTTGTGTGCTCATCTGTGTGTGCTTGACAAATATATGTGAATGTGTTGAAGCCAGAGATAAATATTGGGTGTTTTATCCAAGCACTTTCCACCTTACTTTTTGAGGCTCTTTCATCAAGCCTAGAACTCTTTGATTAATCTAGACTGGCTGGCCAGTGAGACATACGAATCCCCCTGCCCCTGCCTCCACAGTCCTATGATTACAGACCATATCATCCTGACTAGGTTTTTATGTGAGTGCTACGGTTCAAAATGAGATCCTGATGATTGTGAGCACCAAGGACATTAATGACTGAACCATCTCCTCTAGCTTTCTGTTTCATAACTACTGAGTCTAATGAATTTTGTCTATATGCACAGTATATAGGGTACCATCCACTGGAGCATGGCCATCCAATCAAGGGCCACATCGCTCTTTCTCCCCTAGTTCCCATCAACTACTGGAAGCTCCTCTGATGGAGATGGAGACTCTCATGAGCTTCTCCTTTCTCCATGCTGGAGTATTGACTAATTTGATCTTCTATAGGTCTGCTAGAAGCTATCAGCTATGAGAGTTCATGTGTGTAGGGACTCTGCTATGTCTAGAGGCCAATAGTTTGAAGTAATCCTTCCTGGCTTCTGACTCCTTACCATGACATTCCCTAGGGTGTGTGTGTGTGTGTGTGTGTGTGTGTGTGTGCTTGTGCTTGCACATGTGTCTGTCCATATTTTTTGTTTGCCTGTCTGTGTATATTGCAACAATGATCCCTCTACATCACTTATTGTCTACACTTTGGCCAATTGCGAGTCTTTTCATTAACCACAAGTCTTGGCATAGAGGAATTTCTGTGGAGAGAGGTAAAAATGACACTTGTCTATGGATACAATTGACCAACCTAGCTCAGTCAGTCAATAGGGTCTCAAGCAAGGGAGTGAGGATTGAAAAAGAAAAAGTTGGACAAAATTATAACATGACTCCAACCCGTACTGAGTCTGAATCTGGTTTGTTTTCTCTCTAGCCTGCTTTTATATCATTCTAGGTATATCCAAAAAATATGGTCAGTTTTTAGATCAAAGACAAAGTAATCAAGTAAAGTCTAGTAAATAAGCAGATCACACAGGAAAGTAATTAAGCAGAGAGATCACATAAGGTAGTGATTCAGCAAAGTAGTAAGCAAAGCCCCATGGTCACTGTTTGTAATATTCTTATCTGAGCCTACTTCCTTGTCCAAGCCCAGTGACAAATGCCAAATTCCTAGAAGTGATACCAAAAGTTCTCAGCATACAATGAAGTATATTCAGAAGACAGACTAATATTTTATCCCTTTAGCAAAATAATAGTAATAGGGACCTTGATCTTCCCCATCTTCTTGGCAAGGTTTACAGTGCCAGGGATTAGTTATTTTTTCTGTGTAGTGGGCCCCAAGTTCTATTAGAAAGTTATTGGTTACCATAACATTTATACCACTATTGCATTCACGTGAATATCTTGTTATCACGCCCACCCTTGTAACACATAGGGCACACTGCTGGGTAAGATTCTTGATGGGTTTTCTTGCCTAGCATCTTCCAAAGTATCATTTGGCACTATGAAAGCTAGGCAACAAGTGGGAACTTCCAGGTCAATATCAGCTTGATTTCTTCACATTCTGTGATGTGGGTGTGTGTGGGGTCTTCATCAATGGGGTCTTATGGTGTGCTTTATTTGAAACAAATAGCTTTGGGGAAGAGCATTATCTATCTAGGTTTGGCAACTTTAAACACACACACACACACACACACACACACACAGAGAGAGAGAGAGAGAGAGAGAGAGAGATGCTGGTATTCTTCCCTCCACTTGCCCTACCTACTTAAACATCCTTCTGTATTACTCTCCTGCCCCCACTTAATTCTACCCATGTTCTGTCACCCTGTCTCTCACTAAACTCTTCCTTTTCCCTCACAATAGCCCCTTTTTGTTCCCCTGGTTTCTACATATTTAAAGATTTGAAGGAATGGTACTCACATATGAGAGACAATACAAAACATTTTTCTTTTGTTGTCTGGGTTACTTCTCTCATTATATTTTTTCTAGTTCCATTCAATCACTTGCAGATTTTACAACTATGCTTTTCTTCACAGCTGAATAGTCTTCCACTGTCTGAGTACCCCAAGTTTAACTATGTATTTGTCAGCCGATACTCATCTAGGCGGATTCCATTTTCTAGCTACTGTGACTAGAGCAGCAGTGAACGTGGACCGTCAAGCATCTCTGTAGTAGGATGTGGAGCCACTTGGGTAGATGCCCATGTGTGGTGTAGTTGGGCCATATGGTAGATCTGTTTCTGGGACTGAAGAGCCTCTCCACTGACTCCATGTAGGATGCACCATGTCCCACCCCCAGCCATGGACACATCCCCCTTTCACTCATCCACACCACTGTTTGGTGTCAGGCATTCTCTTGATCATAGTCATTCTGACCAGGATAAGATAAAATATCAAAGTAGCATTAATTTGAGTTTCCTAGATAACTAAGGATATTGAACACTTCTAAAACTACTTTGTAGCATTTTTGGTATTTCCCCTTATGGGGATTCTCTGTTCAGATCCATAGTCCCCTTTTATAATAATATTTTTGAAATTATGATATGATTACTTTATTTTTCCTGATCCTTTTATCTCTCCAACCCATCCATGTACACTTTGATCTCTCTCAAATTTGTAGCCTCTTATTCTTCAGCTGTTACTACATACACACATATATACTATATATATGTTAATATGTATATAAACATAGATAATGTTTACTTGTTTGAATGTTATGGAAACACCACACACTTCAGGTACAGGACACAGAGGGTGTGGGATTGATCTTACCAGAAAGTCTCCTCCATGCAAACTTTCAAAGGAGAGAAGTACATATTCATGCCCATATAAAGACCCCTTGTGGTACAATAACCTGAAGAAGCAAGAGTAGCACACATATCTTGGAGGTAACCAATAACTCAGTAATTGTAACTAAGACCCACTCAATAGGAGGGAAACATTGTCTGGTACAGGAAACCTAGCCTACCACCCAGGGATAGTGAAATCAAGAATCTTGGAGGAAAATTTGCATCCATGACATTACTAAAACTGCATAAATTCCTGACTATATTTTAAATATTTATCCTAATACCCACAGAGAAGTGACATTCTTATCCCTCACCAAAGAAACTTCTCTGCATCAGGCAGAGACCACTACTGAAGACCACAATTCATTGACATGTAGAGAACACGATTTAGTGTGGTGTCCAGTCGCAGAAGATACATCTCTAGCTCAACTACTGCACTAAAACTCAGAGGTCATTGCAGAGGAGGGTGGGAGGAGTCTAAGAGCCTGAGGAACAGGAAGTTTGCTGGGAGACTATGACTCCTAGAAATGTCAAATGGCTACAACCACGAAGTCTATCAATATGGCTGCCTGAGTAAGATCTATACAAAGAGCTCAATACTTAAATGGAAATGTGGAAGCTTACGGGGCCTCAACCCTAGACAAAGAATTACAGGCAACTGTGGAATGCTGAGATGAGAGACGTGATCTTCAGGGATAAGGCACCCAATTGTTATCCATTACTAAGTGGTCACCTCTAGCCTACATTAATTGGATTTAATTTTAATTAGTATTTATGTGTTTTGTGTGGGGGGTGAGAGAGAGAGTAAGTATATGCATAAGGTTTTTCTGTGAATGTGTGTATGAGAGAGAGAGAGAAAGAGAGAGAGAGAGAGAGAGAGAGAGAGAGAGAGAGAGAATGCATAAGTTTTTATGTACCGTGTGCTTGTTGTCTGGTGCCAGAGGAGGCCAGAGGGCATCAGAAGCCACAATGTGACATGCTCCCACCTTTGCCTCTAGTTGTTTCAGAATTCCAGGCTATACAATGATGTCTTGGTCCATTTGGAATTGATTTTTTCCAGGATGAGAGACAAGGGTCTGATGTTATTCTTCTATTCATGGATATCCAGTTTTACCAGCACCTTTTGCTGAAGATGCCATCTTTATTCCCAGTCTATCTAGAATACCAGGTAGACATAATTACATGGACTTTATCTGAGTTCTCTATCTTATTTCATTGATTTGCAAATCTGGATTTGTGAAATATCATGATTTTTTTTTTTTTTTTGCTTGTTACTGAGGCTCAGAAGTACAACCTGAGGTAAGGTATGTGTTATTCTTTTTCTCAGAGTTGTACTGGTCACCTAAGGTCTTTTGAAATTTCATATAAATTGCGCGACTTTTTTTTTATTGGAATTGCATTGAATATGAAAATTACTTTTGGTAATTTATAGGATGGTCCTTTTCATATTATTAATTCTACCAATTTTTGAGTGTTGGAAGAAGACCTAATACAGCAAAAATATTATTGTTTTAACTTAGAGATTTCTTTTTTCTCCTTGGGATGAAGTTGAGTAAAGATCTAGACCACCTTGCTATTAATAATAGACAAGATCCTTTGCTCTTAAGCACCTGTATGGTTCCACAGGTGCAGTGGGCATCCTCCTGGAAAAGGAGGCCAGATGGTATCACGTTGCTGGATAATCCAGTTGTCACGATTCTTACAGGTCCCTAAAACATTTCTGCTGTTTCCACCCTTGTCATTTATACTTTTAAAGACAACTTTTCAAATCTAGAAAACCTCTTAGCAGAACCATGTGATTTTTATATTTCCAACTTTATTGGCTGTCCACACAAATCAAGAAAAATTTCATCTGACTCTTCTCTATATAAGAAGTTTAATGTATCTTGTAAGCAGGATAACTGTTATTAAGTATTTGAGACCTATGAAAACCAGTTTGAAATGGGTTTGGCCTTTCCAGAAAAATGATTCTTTTAGATAGTCTGACATGAAAGTGGTTGGGAGGGCTTTTAGTATAGGCATTACTTAGTAGAAATAAATTTGTCGCAGTGGAACTTCTCTGACACAAAGTCAAAGTTGAAGACTAGGTCATAAAGCTTAGTAAGACAGATGCAAGCATTATGCTAACATAAAGTACTTCTTGGTACACACAGTATGGCTAAAGTATTCATTTTCTTTTCCTTTACATAATAAGGTACTGGCTTTTCTCTCCCACTCTGTGCTTTGCTGTGATTGATTTAACGAAATACCTGAGAATAGTTCTAATGAACCCTAGGCATGCAGATATGCAGTGTCTTAATAATACATTGCTGGAATCCTGGAATCTAAACATGTCGTTTGACTTTTGACTTATGCATTCTCCTGCACGTCTCTGGGAAAACACCAGCAGCTTCTCTGAGAGCAATGGCCCTGTTTCCTTGATCTGCACCATGCCAAGGCAGGTCTGGTGAGTAGCTGGCAAAGCCGCCAGGGATGGCAGCAGGATGCCTGAGCTTCTACATCAAGATTCCTTATTTTCTCTAAACTTTCATGACATTTTGACAAGTGTTATAGAATGAAGAGCGTTGTGTGCTTGCAGCAGGTGAAGAGTACTTATGAGAAAGAAAAAAGGAAACTCACTCCAGCAGTGTATTCCAGCTAACAGAGACAGTGTGGGGCCACCCACATGCTACCATCTGTTCAATCCTGGGTGTCAACAACCACCTGCTGGCTAGGGGGACATGCATCAAGGAGCACACATGGCAACTAAGACTTGGGTGGCATTGTGAACAGTGTGAGATAACCTGTCACCATCTCACTAGGATCCTGTGCTTCAACAGGGACATGCTCAAGCTTAGGTATGGGAAATAATGAGTGCTAACAAATTGCCTTTGCATGGAGCAAAGTTAATTATTGAGTCTGAGAGATGCTGCAGATTTGGCACTGTTTTTTAAGTAGATACTATGACTTATATTGATACATATAAGCCAATAAAGGGCTTATATGTTTCTATTGGAAGATACCATCGACCCTATATGCTTAAATTTATATGGTATATAACAAGATACTAAAGACTATCAATATAGTTTCATAATTCAATAATATATAGCCTGAGGTCAAATTGCTTACTGCAATAGCATGCTAGGGTGCTTAAATATATAAAGATGTGAAATTCAAATAAAGAGTAATAAAAGTAATTGAAATCTCAAGAGACTATTATAATTTCTGTTTCTATTACTGACAAGGACATAAAAATCCATCCATATTTAATCTGACTACCTTTTACAGATAAAGAACTGAAATTTATTATTAACATAGTTTTAAAAAGAAAGAATGAGGAGAGGGCAATGCCATACACTCTTGGAAGGAAATAAAATAATTAAAATGCAATATTATATGGATTGAACAGATTGTATGTTAGGAACACATGCAGTGTGTGTGTGTGTGGTGGTTGGAGTTAGGAAAGGGGGAATAAATGATGTAATCATATTATAATTACAAAATAATTATTTTAAAATGTTAGTAAAATGTAAGCAAAGAAAAGAAGACCCAGCCAGAGTTCTGACGTGCCCACACATTCATGCTGAAGCAACGCAGAGCACCAGAACCCAGCAATGGGATTAGATACATATCAGCGAAGAGGAAACATAGTTTCTTCCAGCATGTAAATGGAAAGCTGTTTATCTCCTTAAGTAGATTAGGTTTTTTGCCAACACTGACTCTTTGGCAAATATCACAGTTCCCATATGTTGGGAGCTTTTCCTAAGGAAACAGGGAGAGATGACTGTTTATCCCAGACAGGTCACCAGCATTCAGACACAATCCCAGCCAAACGCATTGTGTCTGAAACAGAATCACAAAGCCACAAAAATCCCCAGACTGCTGCTCAGAAGGTCACATGGGGCAAAACTGTCAGTATGAAGGAAAGCAGGAAGTGAGCATCCTGCTCTCTCTGCTTCCCACGCTTTTCCTTTCAGCCCTTGTTGTTGTGCACAGACAGAGTGCTAACTGGCCAAGAGTGGCGTGGATTTTATCCTCAGCATCAGAAAGCCAGGGAAGGAGAGAGGGCTGAGAGGGCAAGGTAGCAGGTGAGTATCTAGCACTGGCTCTTACCACATGAGACTTTCTGCAAACATTTGTAATCCTATGTTATGGCTTGAATTCTAAGTTTTCCCCAAAATCTCATGCATTAAAGGCTTTCTTCCAGGTTGCTGTGTGATTTGATAGTTTGAGCAAAGAGGATGCTGTAGAGCTGCCCAGGATAAAGGGATGCCACAGACCCCAGGTCCCAGAGTAAATATTAACTGAAAGCCTCTGCAGCGGAAGCAAGGCAGGCTGTCTGAAGGTCCAGGCTCTGCAGCAATGAATCTGCTCATCCCTCCTAATCAAAGTCCACATACAGGGTAACAGCTCATAGAATGGACACGGCTGAAGGAGCTATAAATACCATGTTTCAGTAATGAGGGCTGGATCGGATGCCAATCACTTGCTTCTTACTTGACAGCAGGGCTCCTGTGCGAACTGTTTTCTGGATTGTTTTGTCTTTCTGTATAATCTCATATGCATGTATGTCTAGTTATCCAGCTACCTATTGTCTATTTGTGTATGTATATGTGTATATATGTACATATATATACATATATATATGTATATATGGTGTATTCTCTATCTGTAAATATATGGTGTATAACAAGATAGTAAAGACTATCACTACAATTCAAAATTCAATAATATATAGCCTGAGGTAAAAATTGCTTATTGCAATATCAGTAGCTGTGACCTATGTACCGATCATCTCTCTATGAACCATTCATGTATCTATCCATGTATCTATATCTATCTACATATCATATACTCATTTATCCATTTATTTCCTGTTGATCCATCTATTATCTATGGATATACCCATTATATATACATTTACCATTACATTATCTCTGCCTATCTATCCTCTGTATATAATTCATCATCTGTCTTCCATGGACCTCTATCATTTGTCTGTCAGCTGTCTACCTGTGCTACTGTATAGTTTGTTCAGAGGAATACTTGCTGTGAGTTGCTCTTCTCCCCTTTCCCATCCTTCACTCTACCTGTTGCTGTCTCCACACCCATGGGCATAGCTTCTGATGAGTGGGCTTCTAACCTGCTTTTTATTCTGAGCCACTTTTGTTTGGTCAGATACCTGCTAGCATATCTATACCCCTCAGATCAAGCTCTAGACCATGATCTAGGAGCCATCTTTTCTTGGTCCAAATAAATATCTCATTTTCCAGCCTTAACAGATCTAGCTCAGGTCATAACTTTTCTGCTCTGAACCCACACAATATGAGCCAGATTCCTGCATCAGCTACACAGCCAAAGAGAAAAGTCAAAACTCCACCTCAAACTATAAAACCATAAAACCATGAATTGCCAAGACAGCATGTCTTCCATCAAAACCACTAGTCATATAGAAGTGTTCTCTAATGAGAACTACTTAGATAATTCCTATGTAATTTAAAAGAATAGCCATAAACTTTATCAGAGAAATCAGAGAACGTAAGGACAACATGAGCAAACACTTCATCGAGCTGAGAGGCTAATAACAAGTGCGTGAGTGATGTTTGAGAAAATACAAATGCTCAGTTGAAAGAAATGATGAAGATAACGCAGGATTTGAAAACTAAATTCAATAAAGGGATAAAAGCATTGAAGTACAGAGGGTCAGGAAATTGAATAGAAACATGTAGCAGTGGGGGATGGGGAACTGAGGTTAGCTACTAGAAACTCCCATACTCCAGGAAATCGAGAGGCTCCCAGGAACCAGTGGCAATGATTTTAGCCAAAATACCTAACAAAGGGGAGATATAATGTGTAGAAAACACTTCCAATAGATAGGCATGGCCCCCAGTTGAGGGATGGAGTCACCCACCCATGTCAAAATTATTAAGCCAGAATTGTTCCTGTCCGAGGGAAAGACAGGAACAAAGCGTGGAGCAGAGACTGAAGGAAAGGCCATCCAGAAACCGCCCCACCTCAGGATCCATCCCATCTGCAGACACCAAACCTCCACAAGATTGCTGATGTCAAAGAAGCACTTGCTGACGGGAGCTTGATTTGGCTGTTCCCTGAGAGGTTCTACCAGTGCCTGACCAATACAGATGCAGATACAGTCAACCCCTGAGTCTGGGGACCCCAATGGAAGAACTAGGGAAAGGACTGAAGGAGCTGAAGGGGATTGTAATCCCTTAAGAAGAACAATACCAACTAACCGGAACACCCATAGCTTCCAGAGACTAAATCACCAACCAAAGAGTATATATGGAGGGAGCCAGGACTCCAGGTTCATGTGCAGCAGAGGACGGATGGCCTTATCTAATATCATTAGGAGGGGAGACCATAGGGGCCTCAGCATAGGGGGATTTTAGGGGGGTGAGGTGGGAGTGGGTGAGTGGGTGGAGGAGCACCCTCATAGAGGTAAAGGGGAGGGGGGATTCAAGAGGGGATAGGATGGGTGGAGTTTGTAAGGGGTAACTGGGATGGGGGTATCATTTGAAATGTAAACAAATAAAATGATTAATAAAAAAAAAGAAATCTCAACATCCCAATTAGAAAACTGTGATGTCTCAAGCAGAATATCAATTGTCAACACTTAAAGATGAAGTAGAGAATTCAGACTACATAAGTGAAGAATATGAAAATATTAAATAACCCAGAAAGGAGCATGTGAGAGATGTGTGAAGATTATGAAATCATCCTATAACTGGCATGGGTGAGGGAGAAGAGCCCTACGCCAATGGCACAGACCAAGGAGAAGATCATAGGTCATGTGCCCAAATTAGGGAAATACACCCATGTAGGCAAGAGAAACACACAGAACATCAAATAGATAAGACCAGAAAAGGAAGATATGGAACTAAGAAACATGGAAAGATGCTATAGTGTAGGTAAGAAACGAGGTCTAAAGGTCTACAGGTTACAGGACTGGATCTCCAGGAGGGGGCATTGTTTGGAGTGTTGTGGCCTTTTAAGATGGGGGCACTTATCAGAATTTCTTATGTTTTTGGTAAAGTGCCTTCAGGGTCATTGTGACATAGCCCCTTCCTCATAATGTGAGTCTCTCTGCTAAGATCACCTTGTCTTAAAAAAAGAATCCCCCCAAACCTTGAACCAAATCAACTTTTTTTCCTCTAAGTTAATGGGTTTTGGTATTTTGTCCTAGTACATGAACCTCACTAATGCACCTGTTATGCATATACTAATTTTCTACTCCTCTCCTGTTATTAATTTACATACAAGTATGGCTGACAACTTTGTAACTTAATCATCTCATACAGAATATTCAGATAAAAGCACGGCTGATCTTTTTAGAATAATTAACATTATTCCTGTGACAGACACACTGAGAACTGTAATGAACACAATTGATATGTATGGTAAAATGAATTACCAAGTCCCCAAGGAGCTGGGTTATTAGGCATGGAATTGATAATATAAACGAGTATTTACTAGTGTAAAAAGATGTCTGCAGTGTTCTTGGGAACAGGATCTTCATGTCAGTACCTGTGGTGTAGGCTTCTTTCCTCACTATAAAGTAAACCTAGACAATGCCAAGGGAGGAAAGGAGCATTTCTAGTCACTGGAGAACAAGAAAGTAAGTTGATTCCTACTCCCATCTGAGTGTCTGAGACAGGCTCTTTCCAGCTCCAGCAGGGGACAGAGACCTAGCAGAGTGACTGAAGTGGAGGGGTCAGGAGGACCAGCGTGCCTGAGCACTGCAGATGGCAACAGTGTATCAAAGACAGAGGCATGCTGAGCCGCCGCCTCTCTGTTCTATAACAGCCTTATACTCTGGAATCCATGGCTTCAATTTTGTCTCCTCAGCTTCTTGAGCTGGCTAGTTTCTCTTTCCTGTCCTGTCACCATGAAATCTCTCAAAACAGGTACTCATTTTTTGTGTCTCCTGTCCTTAGAGGCCTCTGCTGTCCAGGTGCTGAGGGCAGCCATTTTCTCCTGACCCAAAGTGCGCTTCTGGGATGGCTTTTCAGAGAACATCACAAGAACCTCCAAGCCTTTGGCCTTTCAATTTGAAAGATGTATTTATGTATTTATTCCCCTTCTCCACCCTCAACTCCCTTCCTTTAGTTAACAGAAGCCAACACTTGACAAACCAAGCGTCTCTAAAGACCTCAGGATCTGCTGTCACAAAATCGCTGAAAAAAAAAAAAAAACTGTAAAATGCAAAAACCATGTAGCTCTGTCAGGACTGCCGCTGTAGAATGTGGTGTTTACCTCAGCAGCATGCCTCTTCAGGGAAAGTCGGCTGTGACACTTCTAGCTAGGTCTTTAGAATAATAGTAAACCTGATGTTATTACTTATCTTATTAATGGAGAAAATTGATGAGTTGACGTGCTATTCAGAAAGAAAAACAAAGAAACCAAACCAGGGAACTGAGGTAATGAATTTACTTTCCTCGGTGAAAACAGACGGGTTGGCAGCCGATTCTTTTTCAGTCTTTCATAAATGTAAAACTCTTAGTTTCCACTTCTTGTTTTGCTCTACTAGTTTATTTAGTTAGGAAGAATGTGCAGGTCAGTGTCAAAGGAAGCAAACCGTCTTCATTTTTGCCAGCTTCCTAAGTCATCCCCGTCCTCCGCTTGAGTCTGTGAACGTCCTACAGATGAAACCTGGCAAGTCCCATCACATGGCTTTATCTTCCCTGAGCAGAAAGCCTCCTTATGTTTAATTTATGCCGATTCTGGCTGAGGGGAAATAAGTAGCTGCTTCCTGAGAAAGTAAAACAGTAAGGAAGGAAAAGAGCATGGACATCTTCCCAGTCTGGTCTGGGGCTGACATCAGGCATCCAGTGCTTGACATATAATTTGGAAGTCTCAGTTTTCCCATGGGGGCAAGGTTCTTTCATCTATCATTCATATTTTATAGTCCCTATATCTTAATATACTTTATGTATTTAAAAATAGAAAAAGTTTGTGTAGCATAAACAGAATATGGAGGTAGAATTGAAGTTTTTGCTCAATATTAAGGGAATAAATACAATATCTACAGAGTTTGAAAGGGATCCTCACCAGCAACTGGTACCTGGGGTTGAGCCCCTGGGCCTACGCCCAAAAAGGCACAGCTCACATCTGGTGGACTGACCTTTTATTTCTAATGTATTTATAAAAATGGTAGCTGGGAACTGCTTGGCACATAAGTTTTGAGCTGGAAATAGATGATTCTCAGCTAAATGTGATTTATTGTGTCACCTCAAAAACAAGAGTTTAAAAAATTCTTAGAGATATTAAAAATTCCACAGACAACTTGCAAAGCTGATACACTGAGCACTGGATACCACACATCTGCTGTCAGCCATTGTGGTAGGCACCTTCATTAGTAGGTTGAACTTGTTAAAATATCCTAAGGGAAATTTAAATTTAGGGAAAGAAAAAATGTATTCTATTCAAAGCTTAAATATTATATGCAAGTGCTCTTCTTTGAATTGCCCCCAAACCTGTTTAATAATTTGGTAGGCCCATTGACAAAAGTCTGGCCAGTGGTAAGTGTGTACAAAAGAGGAGTCTTGAAAGTGGGACTGGGACAGAGGAGCTGAAAGGCACAAAAGGCACAGGATGGAGGGTTGTGCATACCACGTACCACAGGGGAGCCTGACAAGGTGACCGACTCATACCTCAGTGGCTGGTGTTTGGTTTTGAAGGCATGGACCTGGGTCTCTCATTTATCCCAGATGAGCACAAAACCAATGAGTGCCAGGATCCATTCTCACAGAGATCTCGAAACCCCCTTCTCTCAGCCATTTCTAACCTGCTTTCTCTAGGCTGCTTTTAGAAGGAAATGTATTAGTTTAAAGATTAGCCAAATAAGTTAGATCGTCAGTACATACAGAGCTCACCCAAGTGGGCTCGAACAAACGAAGCTCACCTGTGGTTAGGTTACCATAGTAACTCCTTTCCACCTCACCTCCTCATGATCGAATTATGATGCCAAATTCCTACTGCACCTGCCAAATCTTCCCTGAGATTCTGAGAGACAATTCTGAGAAACTGTTCCTGAGGAATGATGCTAGCCCCCTGAGATTGTTCCCCGAACACAATGACTTTCCCCCTTCACCCCTCCCCACACTTGCTTGCTTGCCTTTATAAGGGCTTGTGTGAAAATTAAAGATTGACAGCTTGATCAGAATACAGACTTGCTGTCCATTTTCTCATGTCTCTTGTCTCTTGCTTTTCCCTAGGTGGTTCCAGGGACCCTGTTGACTGTCCTGTGGATCGGGACAAATGAGCTTCAGCATTCTACACAGAGCTGAGGGGTATAAGAGAATCACATAGCAAGGCATGTGTTAAATTCTGTATCCCGTACCCCAAACGGAGAGTGCATTGGAGGTTCTTTAGAGAAACCCTGTGTGATGAAGAACCAAATACAAGAAGATGGCTGTGGATACCAGGACAGGTACCAACACTGACTTCAGGGGTAAGAAGCCCTTCCCCTTCCCCCTTAACTATCTGTCCTGGTTTAGCCTCAAGAACTACCTGCCACAGTTTATATTGCCTAAGGAGGCCAGTATACTCTTTAGACTAAGAAAATTTTATCATACCTAGCGTGGTGTGGTTTGTAGACTTTTGTTGCCTAGTTAGAAGTTCCCTGATATTACATTTATGAGCAAATACCAAGTGTCTTGCTTTCTGTCTCTCTGGATGTTTTCAAACCCCATGAATTTTCAGATCTTTGGCAACTTATCTTCTGTAATGTTCAAAGTCATGAGACACTCAAACAACTGTTTATACTTAAACTCTCTAGTTACCTGATTTCATATGTGGCTTCTTGCTGCTCAAGATACAGCTGTGCAGTGGGTCCCAATTTTGTTTTGTGAGTCCTGAGAACCTGCCAGTATTAGTCTTCTGCCATGTACCACTTACAGAAGCAGCTGTAATATAATGGTTTTTGAGACTATTAATCTACACCTAGCATTTATATGCATGTATACACACAGGACACAGAATTATCACAATATAAGCATTGGACTTGAAAAGAAAAAAGGTCTTCAAAGTTAGAAATGAAAGCACAGACAGGTGACAACCTTGGATGTGGGTTTTTCTGAAGTTCAGAAAAACTTTTGAGTCAGGCATGCATAGATAATTATGAGATTAGGTTTATTCCCAGCAATGACTTTCTAAAATGGCAACTTTGGTAGTTGAGGCAGTAGACATCACCAGACTGAGTGTACTGGTTGGTTTTGTGTGTTAACTTGACACAAGCTGGAATTACCACAGAGAAAGGAGCTTCAGTTGAGAAAACGCCTCCATGAGATCCAGTTGTAAGGCATTTTCTCAATTAGTGATCAAGGGAGGAGGGCCCATTGTGGGCAGTGTCATCCCTGGGCTGGTGCTCTTGGGTTCTATAAGAGAGCAAGCTGGGCAAACCAGAGGAAGCAAGCCAGTAAGTAACATCCTCCCATGGCCTCTGCATCAGCTCCTGTTTCCTGATCTGCTTGAGTTCCAGTCCTGCCTTCCTTTGGTGATGAACAGCTGTGTGGAAGTATAAGCTGAATAAACCCTTTCCTCCCCAACTTGCTTCTGGGATGTTTGTGCAGGAATAGAAACCCAGACTAAGACACTGAGTAAGTATAATTTTACCTAACGTTATCCATGGTCACCCTTGCTCAAGTGCACCTCTGAGTCTGGCTCAGTGACCCACAGGCTCACCTTGCTATCATGAGGAGGATTTCTAGTTTGTCTCCCATTGATGGCAGACTGAGTATGACAATGGCTTGGCTTTTCAGTGTGCTGTGTGAAACACCTTGACATGGCAAGACGAAACTGTACTTCTCAGTGATATAGGTTGTATCCTGCTTTGATGACACATTTTGAAATGGTTTTTATATCATGTTATTCAGTAACCACCATGTCTCTGTAGTTTAGAGTAATAGTTCAGTTTACTTCACTCTTCATAGCATTTTTCCTACATTTTTTATGCTTATACCTTTACTTTTTGATTTTTCATAGTCTTTGAATCTCTCTCAATAATCATGTTTTAATTTTATAGATGAGAATCTTATTATTGAAGCAACAGTGGAAGGAAGGCTAAATTCCCAAATCCGTTAACTCAGAAATAAATAAATGCAAATTATTTTAGTGCAACTATATAAATAGATGTATGATTGAATAGTCAATTAGCATTTAACATCTTTTAAAAATTGCAACACTGTATTTTTGCACAAGTAATATTCTGGACATGTGCCTAAACATATTTTGCTTTAAAAAAAAGTTTAACTGCTTTATTTTTAATTGTTCTTTCATTATCAGAAGGATATGTTTTCCCTTAATTGGACTCAGTGCTGTGTGATGGGGAAAGGGAAGATACTTTAGGTATGTTAGAATCCATTCTGCTACCTTCTTATAAATACCCAGACTCTCATACACACTCCTATGGAAAGAGTCCCAGTCAATGGCATACGTTTCAAAATAAGTTTATGATTATACACCATGCAGCCTCAGCTTTTTGCTCAACAATCTGGTGCATGAATTTTTAGCATACGTAGTGCTTTAGTCTGTAGAAAACTAAGCTTACAGGACAGTTTTGATATCCCCTATATCCTAGTGAGTGAATCGTCACTAAGAAGACATTTGATATGATTGTTATTGAATCACTTCTTCGGTTAAGAGCTCAGTGCATTACTATATGAGCAGTGTTCACATCTTTAGTAGAAGGAGACAGAGGCAAAGGGAAAAGCTGTTTTTAAGCTATGAAAAAGATCAGAAGATACTTGAAAACTAAAGTAGTGGCAAGTAACAAACACTAAAAGACAAAAGAAAAATTGAAAGCGTGCATCACATTGAAAATCAGTGAGGCACTGTGGCTAAGATACAAGGATCTATCAACAGAAGTTACAGATAAAATTTGATTAAAACTCACAAAACCTTCTAACCTCTATCACAAGACTAAGTATAAAAAGCAATCAAGAATATCATATAAAGATAAACACAAATGATAATAAAGTATTAATTTCTATAGTTGATACTAATTTCATGTACCAATCTTGTCTGAGTCTAATGGGAAGATGACCAAAGCCAGAAAGGTGGGAAATGATTTCTGTGGCCCACGGGATGACAGGTACCATTTGGACTCAGGTTAATGGAAATTTAACAAATGTGAATTTTTGGTTTTCAGTTGGTCACTGTGCCAGGAAAACATTTCTAACTAAGTTCAGTCCCCAGCTCCTGAAAAACATCTGTCAGCAGGAACAGCAGTCACTCAAGTTTTATATTGTCACCACTGTGGGTAACCTTGGCAAGAGTAGAACTTTCTCTGCATTAACTCTTTCTAACTCCTACCATGGAACTGTCTTCAGTTTTAGAGACAAAGCAACAACATCTACTCAACGTATTTGATCACATGTGTGCAGACATAAAACATAAATTCTCTGATGGTGACCTCATTGCTGGGAACACTTCTCACATAATTAAAGCCCATGCTCAAAATGATACATTTAAAAATGTTTATCAAAGGTTCATCCTGAATAGTAAAGGAAGAGATTCGAGGAGGACACTGGGAAGGGGAGGAGAAGGGAAGACAAGGGAAGAGAGGAGGAGGGAGGAAGGGGAAGACAAGGAGGAGGGAAGGGAAGGAAGAGGAGCAGAGAAGGGAAGGTCTAACAGATAAGCATAAGCCCGTCCATCAAGAGAGGAACACAACTACATGACATCTGTATTACAACACACTTACCTCTGACTTACATATTCTTTTCTGCTCCGAAGCAGTTGAAAACATGAATATACACATTCAGCCCAGAAGAGATGGCATTAAGGAACCATAAAAAAGTGAAAGATTCAGAAAAATGAGCATATGAAACATTTTTCAAAACAAAGAAATACACATGTGCATCTATCTAATATACATACAGTTGTCAGCATGCGTGGAATGCTGAAATACATAATTCCCACCCACATGCGTGCTTTCACGTGTGAGTCCAAGCATGGGAAAGTGTGTGTCATGCTAATGTTAATGTACGAATGTGCCGTGGAGCACCGGGCACTAAGCAGGTAGGATGGTCTGTCATGGTCACCTTTAAGAAGGGATTCTCTTACTGATGTAGATACACACAACTGTGTGTGCCTTTATTAAGACACAAAGGTGAAAGCCATGCATTCTGAGCACAGGGGACATTTTACTCATCTTGTATTAGTCATCTCTGACTTGAATTTTAATGAAGACTTGTCTTTCAAAACAGGCTCTTAAACTTTCTTACAACATTCTGCAAATACTGTGTGATTCCTGTGACTGTGCTTCAGCCCGGTACTTTATTGTTTAAATGAGATATTACTCAACACTTCTCAGCTAAAGCATAGTTTTATTTAAATGGCACTCTTAGAGGGATTGAAATACAACAGCTGAACTATCTAAGATAAACACAGGGCCGTCGGAGTGGCTCAACGGTGAAGATGCTTGCTGCCGAGCCTGACACCTGAGATTGACCCCTGGAACCTACAGGGGAAAAGGAGAAAACCGACTTGTACAATTTTCTCTCTAATCTCCAAACACGCTGTGACACATGATTTCCTACCCAATGTATAAACAAGTATTAACAAAAATAAGAGAAATTCAATGACATTGAAATGAAAGCAACATGCCAATCAAGTTTTTAAAGAGTCATATTGGAAGAAATGTACAACGAGCAGGTGAAACTCACTCTATTAACATTTTGTTTAGCTACAAATAATGAAAAAACAATAATCCAGATTTTAATTATGTCTATCTTAGTATTAATAATGTATAGCAATTATTAAATTACTCTACACAGATTTACATACTAAGTATTTGAAGACAAATGTGCATTTTATACTTTTGGCACGTCTCAGTTCAAATTGGCTATATTTATGGGCCTCAGTCAACATGGTGTCCGACAGAATAGTACTAGACAGTTAACAGAAGGGATATGTCCTGGTTTTTGAAGGTTGCAATAGTCAAAACAAATGTTCATAAAATACTGAATAATAGAAAGGCAGCTAAGCTCCCATCTGTCTATTAGAACACAGCCTCAACTCTTACATACACTCTGATCCTTGTCTCCGGAATCATTGTTCATTGGAATGTTTAGGAATTTTTCCTTAATGACCTCAAATATGGATTTCTAAGTGGGATAGCTTAGAGAGGTAGGACCATGTGTACATACATATGTGTATAGGTGTGCATTTGTGTATCCATGTGATTCTTTGAATCTGAATTCTAATTCCTTACAATTATGTGGAGGATTTTCTTTATTTAGAAAGTAATATCTTGCACCACTCTAACTCCCAGGGGTTGGACCCCCCCCCCCATTTTCAAAAGCTCCTCCTTGTGACTCCCAGGGAAGTGTCTAAGGCCTGCTCTGTGAATCCTGTCTCAGAGTTCCCCTCTTTCTGTGGTCTGTAGGCCTCTCAGTGCCACAAAGTACAAGCCCCTCTCCAGTGTTCCAGGGCTTAGTTGAGTCTATCCTTTGAACTGCTAGTATTTTCTCTTCATCTGCCATATGGATTTTTCTGACTTGAAACTGACCAACAACAGGTTTCCAATGAGGTGTTTCACATGAGAAAAACAAATTGATAAACATTAATATGTTTTTGTGACGCCTATTCCTTAGGCCTCCCTTTGAGAACAGTTGCTATAGGCAGTTCATTGGCTGCAGAAATCAGTCACATGGTAAGAAGAGTACAGGCCAACCATTTGTTCTTCACAGCACTGAGTGACCAGCAAAGTAGTGCATTAGATGTGCATGCCCAATTACTGTGTGAATGCTAACACACTCCTTTGCCTCTTGTTCTACTTTGGGTTTTAAAACCCCAGTCTTGTGACTACACCCCAAGAATCTATCTTCCACATTAGCAGAAAAGCTAATTAGCAGGACAGCTGGGGAGGAGACAGTGACCTGACATGGGAAGCAGAAGAAGGTGAGGGGTGGTTGGAACGAGTTGGAGAAGGAGGTGCTGGTCAGGCATTTCATGTTTCAGGCGCTCAGACACTGAGGGCCCTGTGCTAGGCCATAGAAGACACTTTGAGATTCCTTTTGGAATTCTTACTGGCAGCTCTGTCTGAGGTTTCCAGGTGCTGAGCTGGAGGCAATCTCAACAGAGTTTAGGAGTTACTGCCCTGAGGGACAGTCAGTCCCAATGGAGATCATGAAGTATTGACCTGTGGGCTCATCTCAGAAGAATTTAGAAGGTGCCCTTTTCCCATGATCCAAGCTTCCATTTATTGATAAAGTCTTGGCCAAGTCCTCTGTAGACAGTTTGGCTAGATAATCTTATGGACAGTGGAGAACTGTGGTAGGAGGGGCAGCCTACACGGTCACTAATCATGACAGTGGTGTCTCATGACCCCTGAAGGTGGCAGAGAAAGTGGGTTCTCATTCATTGCTCTAGGGGAAAGAGACCTAAATATTCACAAGTCAAGTCCTCTTCATGGGAATTTTAGTTTTTAGTATAAAAGTCTGTGAGAATGTCTAGCAGTCAGGCCCACAAAACACTCCTGGATTTATTTGTGCTCATAAATATTGAAAAAGAAGCGAGCACAATTCCTGTGGGTCATTCTTGAATTCAAGCCCAGGTTTCAAAACATTGACACAGGCAAAGTTTGAAGGATCAGAGGCTTAAAAAAAAATCAAAGTATAAAGGAGATGAGAGAAGAAACGTTAAACAAGAAACCATAGGAAAATCCTGGGATACAAAAAGCCTTATAAAGAGTCTTCAAGACAACATCATAAGGATTGATTTTGGTTCTTTGGACAGACTGAAAATGAATTTTCCCAGCATGTTTGAAGACAAAAGAATAGTTTTGTCAATAGCAAGAAAAAGAGAAGGGAATGGAAACACCTGTGTGTACTTGAAAAGAAAACAAATGATTAAGACCTTTTAATTAGATACATGCAAAAATTGAATATAAAACTAAGAATACTTTAAAGAACATAGTAGATAAGGGAAAGTTAATAAAATTACATGAAAGAGTAAGATAGCAAAAGCATAGACATTTTTGAGACTTTTCAGACATTATAAAATTGACATCAAGTATTCTTTCCTGGTCTTGCCAGTTTCTTCACAGCTTTTACAACAGAACCCGGCCTGGAGGAGCCCTGTCAGCCCCGATGGTTGAATGTCCCTTCTGCCTTCAGGACAGTCAAGCAGGGACGGGTGGCACTGAGCTAAATGTCCTGACTCAACTACATTCTCCCAGAACACTTCTCCCCAAGACTGCAATCAAACCCTTGTTCTCTTGGCGGTAATTAAGATGCACTGCTGTTGTTGTGAAAAGAATTTAATTTAGTTGAAAATTTACTCTTTTGAGCAATTTTCTTTATACTCGCCCTAAATTAAGATGTTAGTTGAAATATTTTTAGGTCCAACTCACGGGTCTAAATACTTCCTGTATACATCTAACCTGTTCTTTAAGTAGAGTTAAATTAAGTAGTTTGATACAGTTTTTGTCAAACCAATTAGCTTCTGCCTACTGCAGAATTCAATTTTTTTATTTTAATTTTAAAAATTGCCCTTATTTATTGTAAATATATGTAGTTGGGCATGCCACAGTAAATGTGTGGAGTTCAGAGGATAACTTCTGGGTGTTGGTTCTCCCCTTCTGCCCTGTGGGTCTAAGGGATAAAAATCAGGTCCTCAACTTGCCCCTGGTCCCTTTACCCACTGGGCCGTCTTGCCAGCCCTTCAAGCTGTTTGTTCATAAATTAGCATATGGAAGTTGGTCAGACACTCTCTAATGTGGTAGATACTAGGTTGATACTCTTTTGTTATAAAATGCCATTTTCCATGATTTCTGTAACATTGTTTTTCATTTTTTGTGTCTATTGTTCCTCCCAT
The DNA here is from genome assembly GCF_947179515.1 of Apodemus sylvaticus. Classification (NCBI taxonomy): domain Eukaryota; kingdom Metazoa; phylum Chordata; class Mammalia; order Rodentia; family Muridae; genus Apodemus; species Apodemus sylvaticus. The sequence continues at coordinate 5,459,000 of NC_067489.1, read as the reverse complement.
CTGGTGTTCTGTGAAGTAAATATTTGTCTTTCTCCAAGCTCCGTGTTCTCTGTGAAACTCCTGGCAGGTGACATTGCTATGTCCTTTACACCACCAGTGAAGCCCACAGCAGGGACTAAATGCGCCTCTGCCCACCATGAAGAACAACCACGACCCAAAGAAGTCTTTGTACTATACAGGTCGTTTGCTTCATGTTCACAACCAAGGCTTCGTGCTGATCTGTAAAGCTGTTTTTGTATTCAAATGATACAGTCCTAGATATTGTGTGTATGTGTGTGTGTGTGTGTGTGTGTGTGTGTGTGACAGGAACACACAAGCCAATGAATGCCAGCTCACTCACGGCACAGAAGACCCTCTGGTCACATGAGCTTTACTTGTGACATTTTAACTTGCAGTGATTCTACGCTGTGAAAGCTGATATCCGGAAACCCTCTAAAATCAGAAAAATCTAGGTTGCAAGTTTGTCATGTGAAAGGGTAGAAAAGGCTTTTTCGGTAAGCACCAAGTGTACAGAAAGCAAAGAGGTGCAATTGGAGTATATGTTTAATCATCTGCTCACTTACATAGGGTCCTGATTGAATGATGTGTGACAGCCCCCAGTCATGCTTGAAGATGACTCAGTGCTGGCCTTCCTTCCCTCACCCATTAACATATCTTTCCTATTTAATAGTTTGCACTCAGTCTATTGTTCATAATTATATTTACTCATTTCTGGTAAACAACATAGAGAAACCTATCAATTCTACTCACAAGACATACAAATGAGCTTAAATTTTCCACAAACTAGCTTTGTGTGAGTGTACCTGCTCCAGGGCAATGCATTAACATGCTTAGTAAAACTCCATCAAGTTTTGACAAGAAAACTTCTGACATCTCAAAATACTCACACTGGAAATTTTCCCTGCATTCACAATACTGGGCTTAAGGCATTACCTACAGAAAAATTTATTTTATAAAACAAGGCTTTTGGGGTATCTAATATTGTATCCATTTTAGAAAAAGTATTTTTTTAAAAGTGTAACAGAAATGTTTATCTAGATTAAAACATATTGTTAAAGATAGTTATACTACAACTTTTCTAAATTGTCAGGTTTTCCTGTAATTTAATGTTTTTATTTTTTTAACTTTGTCAACTTGATCCTTCTATTAAATTAAGTAGAAATGCATGTGTTTGGCTATAACGTCTAACTTTGGATGTTTCTACTGCTTCATTCTCTCAAAAATAGAAATAATATTTTACATAAATGGTTAAATTTATTTGTTTTGCATTATATTCTATGGTTTTATATTGATTAATGCTATCACACAATTTCATATATGTACATGTTCCTTTGACTATTCTTACACTCTCTTATCTCGATTTTACCTCTGTTGCCTCTGGCAGTTCATTACCTACTTTCAAGTCTATATTCTATTTTGTGACCCACTGAGGTCATCCAGTGCCTTCCATGTGACCGTGGCAGTGGAGGCAACTGCTGAAGCCAGTGGGCTTACCAATGGATACCCAACTGAAAGCAATGGCTCTCTTTTCCCATCCCTTCAGTGGTCAGTGGCTCTCCAGGAGCCCGTTAAGTGTCAGGGGTTCTTGGTCGGCTTGTCTCTAACTTCCCTGCATCCATTCAACTGGGCAAAGTTTAAATCTATAGTAGCAGAAAGAACGGCTCACAGGCCTCATGTGAGCAGTTCCTCTCACCTCCAGCAGGACTGTTCTGAAGGTAATGTTTCCTGTGCCAACAGCAAAGGAAACCCTGACTCACAATCCACCTTTGCCAGAAGGAGAAGTCACTTGCCTCTTGTAGGAGGTAGCAGTTTGTCCTCATTGGAATAAATGGTATTCCATGTGGAGACGCATAAACATTAGTCTGCTCTCAAGCCAGCTCCCAGTTGACTTAAAAATGGTTAAGTATTATCGCTGTGACCAGAATTCCTGACATTCTAGCCTAAGAGGAATGAAGATACGTTAATCTTGGAGATTTCAATTAGCAGCCCTTGGTCCCACAGAGTCTGAGCTTGTGGTGAGGCTAAATGTAGCAATAGGAACACGCAGCTTGGCCTGTCATCTCATGGTAGACAAAGTAAGGAAGGGACCAGGCAAGAAAAAGCTTCTGAAACTCTTGGTGATTGACATCCTTAAGTAGGTCTGTCCCCCTAAAATTCCCACACTTTCAAAAGGGAACACTGTGCCTGTGGGAACTTTCTACTTTCAAAACACAGGATCCTAGCTATTGATCAAAGGCCCATGCCTACCTCAGCATGCAAAAATTATTTAGCCCCTCTCCAAGAGTCACAGGATCTTAACAGATTCAAATTTGTTTAGAAGTCAAGACTCAACAACTCTTCCAAGACTCAAGGCAACTCTTAATTGTAGTCAATTAAAATAAAATACAAGATACTGTAAAAATACAAAAACCAAACCAAAACAAAAAACAATGAAAAAAAAAACTTTACATAGTTCATGCACCATGGTAGAGAAAACATTCTCATTTCTAAAAGAGCCAAAGGGACAAGTATAGAAAGACAGAACCAAAACAAGACTGGAGTCCTGCGCTTGCAAATATCAAATCCTTGGTCTAAGTTGGACGTGAAGGCATCGGTGGTATGATGGAAACTTCAAAGGGTGTGGGCATCTCCATTGCATAGGTTGCTGATTTCTGCCCACATAAGCCTTCTTCTGAGTTGGCATCGCTCTTAGCCTCTCCTCAGTAGACAGTCCTGGTGTCTCCATCACCTTGAAGGTTCCCATTGGGCTTTGCCCCCATTGCACAGCTTCCTGCATTTGGGAACCCTGAACGTCCCATAGATTGCCTGGTCCCCAGAGCTTTTCTTTGAAATCTGGATGGAAGAATTCATCATCTCAAGCCGCATGCATTGTACACGACCGCAAAAGCAGCATCACATGAGTAAAAACAGGATCTGCTGCTGGCTGGAGCGGCATCCACATAGCTTGCACAAGATTTCTCCCTACTCAGGAAGATGGGCCTGGGCAAACACTTTACTGGATGGTCCTGCTTGTGTAGAACATCCTGAAGTTTCAAAGTAGTCTTTCAAAGGTCGAAAAAGCTTTGTACCCGTGATTCAGAGATACGGGTCAACCTAATTCCTAAAATGCCCCAAAGGCAGCTTTTTACTCTATATTTCCTGTTGTCAAAAACTGAAATGTCTCTTTTGGTAGACTTCCTATTCTACAAGACTCTATAGAAAAATCATTTAACTTTATTCTTCAGAAAATAAGAATTCTTCCTACTTTTCCATTTTCTAAATTTACCTAGAACTACATTTGTAAATTATTATTCCAGAAACTTTCCACATTTCATGATTTCACAATGTTACTTTTATTATTTTTATGCATATTCTTTCAGTCTTATTGAAACATAATTTATAAAGATGTATATCTTTATGATATACAAGGTGATTTGTAAATGAGAAATTTGTTACTGAGAATAATTTAACAACAATAATAATTTAGCATCTTATTCAATGTATAATAAATCATCCTCTTGAAAAAAATAATGAATTTACTAAAGGGAGTTTTTTTTAATTGAAAATAGGGTTGTTTTATTGATATAATATATCTTTAATCTTTTTTGCCCTTTCTCTACTCCTCCTAGTTTCTCTCCACTTAGAAAAGGAGTGTTACTTTTATTCTCAATTTTAGAAATTAAATTCTTAATTTTATTTTATGCCTATGGGTATTTTGCCTACATGTATCTGTGCGGTATGTGAGAGTCAGCCTGGCCAAAGGAAGCCAAAAGAGGACACTGGATCACCTGGAATTAGAGTTACAGATAGTTATGAAATGCCAGGTAGGAACTGAACCCAGGTCCTCCGGAAGAGCAGCCTGTGCTGTCATCCTCTGAGCCCTCTCTCTAGACCCAGTCTGTTCTCTTCAAACATGCTATACACGTTCAAGCAGTATAGCTTTGAATGGTCTTTATTTTGTTTTGTCCCTCATGAACAGACACTGTACTGGCTGGTTTTGTGTGTCAACTCAACACAGGCTGGAGTTATTACAGAGAAAGAAGCTTCGGGTGAAGAAATGCCTCCATGAGATCCAGCTGTAGGGCATTTTCCCAAATAGTTATCAAGGGTGTCATCCCTGGGCTGGTGCTCTTGGGTTCTGTAAGAGAGCAGGTGAGCAAGCCTGGGGAAGCAAGCCAGTAAGTAACATTTCTCCATGGTCTCTGCATCAGCTCCTGCTTCCTGATCTGTTTGAGTTCCAGTCCTGACTTCCTTTAGTAATGAACAGAAATGTGGAAATGTGAATTGAATAAACCCTTTCCTCCCCAACTTGCCTCTTGGTCATGATGTTTGTGCAGGAACACAAACCCTAACTAAGACAGACACCAAGCATTTTGCCATTAAGAAGGAAACGAGCTAAGGGGTTTCATGTCAGAGGCACATATTAAGTCCATGACTACCATCAAAACACATCTCTTAGGAACATAGATATCATCTAAAGAATATTTCTCTGGATACAACTTGCTTCTGGAAACTGGCTGTTGCATAATCAGACCTAGAATGCATCCCAGATCACAATGTTAACATTTTGGATATTGGTGGCGATTTATATTGCTGCCATTTGAAACACCATCCAAACCTTCATAAAAACAAGACAAGCTCCACTCTGTGAAAATCATTTGGTGGTGTTCTCTCTGCCTTCTCTTCAAATTTGACTTTAAAATTTTAACAAAAAAACGTTACATTCAAAATTGTTTACAAAACTCATATGATCTCAGGGAAAAAAATATCTAACAAGAGAGTCTGAAAACCAACAGAAACTCCTTGTTTCCAGCGGAGCACTGTTGGGGCCCCTTGCCTTTGCTACCATTGCTCCTCCATAAGTCTAGGGACAAGGTCCCCACAAATGTCATGTGAGAGCCCCAGGCATGGCTGTGATGACCTCTGAATGCACAGAGAATTGGTCTTCATGTGGGTCCTGAACAACTGGAGCGGGGGCTATCCCAAAAGCTGTTGCCTGTGTGTGGGATATGTTCTTCTAGCTGGGCTGCCTTGTCTGGCCTCAGTGGGAGAGGAAGTGCCTGGCCTCCCAGAGACTTGAAGTGCCAAGGTTGGAGGGTACCTGGGGGGGGGGGCATCTGCTGAGCGGAGAGGGGAATGGGGATGGGGAAAGATTGGGGAGAGGGTGACTGAGAGGGGGGCAGTGAGTGAGATGCAAAGTAAATAGGTAAAAATATAAAATAAAGAGAATATTGTAGAATATTTTCTAGATTATATTTTCAAGTTGCCTTGCTTGTCCACTCTAGGCTGGGTTGGGGTGGAGAGGGTGGCTGTGCTGAAGAATCTTGTGTTCAAGTTCTTTAGCCTCCCCTGTCAGCCCTGATCTGGCTTTTTCCAGGTGTATTTTTCGCCTTCCATTTACAACACTGGGTTGATTGAATTCCTAGTACTTGAGGGATTTTTGTTCGATAGATGTTACATTTGTTTGTTGTTCTATAGCATTATCTATGAGTCGTTTAAGCAAGCATCTGATACACTTCCATACACCCTCCCACCCTACAGCTCTTCTGTTTTCATCTCTCCCCTTTCCTCAGACTTCTCTGAGGCCAATATACACACATGACTTTAGATATTTATATTGTCTAGGAGCCACAGATGAGAGAAAACATTATTTGTCTTTCTAAGACTGGCTTAATTCAGTTGACGCAATCATCTTTAGTCACATCAATTTACCCTGCAAACAACACAATTTCCTTCTTTATGGCTGTTGAAAAATCTATTATACACAAACATCGCATTCTGTCCCCCGATTCCTCTGTGGATGGACACCTAGGTGATTGCATAGAGCTGCAGTAAAGATGGATACAGTGTTTTGCTGCTCAGGAGGTCCCAGAGGTCTCCCAGATAGCACAGGCTATACCTACCCTTCATTGTCAACCACAACTACATGGTAAGATTCCTTGGCTGAAGACGCTTCACATGTTAGCTGCAAGACACCAAATTCAACCTCAAACTGATCTGGAAACTCACTTCCTGCTGGCTAGGGTTTATGTTCCAGAAGCTGATAGGCAGGTGCAGGGGGAGAAAGGGTAGCAGTGATCTCACCCCGCAGGTGATTTTGCGTGCTGCATTGCCAGCCTGACAGTCAACCTGTGCCCACTGGTACAATAATGACATGACTGGTATGCGATGACTAACCACTGTCTGAACGGATATAAGTTCACTGTTCACTGGAGAGAATCCCATGCCTGGTAGTATAATCCTGGCCAAAAGCTCATGGCTGGCGAGGTTATGGGCTCTGAGCTAGAACCTGTAGTTGTTATTTATTTTGCTAAATGACTGTGTTGTCAAATGGCCTTCCTGATATTTGTATTTAGCCCCACCCACAGATGCCGGCTGCTCTCAGCCCTGGTGGGAGCAGCTTGTTTGCAATGGGCATTGGTCAGGGCAGACTCACCAACTGGGCAAGTTCAGGAAACGTGATCGAAACATAAAAATGAGCAAGATATGAAACTGGGAGGGGTATGCCTTGAGGGCATGTGGTGGGAGTTATTGGAGGTAAATAGGTGTTGTTTATGATTTCATTTCTATACATACTAAATTCTCAAGAGTAGAGATAAATTATAACTTAAAACGACTGGCATTCAAGTGTCTGCAATATGTTGATTTAGAATCTTTGAGTAAATACTGAGATGTGGTGAGGCTCAGTCACGTGGTACGACTGTTTTTTAATTTCCTAGGGAACCTTCACACCGGTTTCCACGGTGACTGGACTGGTTTACAGCGCCAGCCCCTATAAGGCTCCCCGTGGGCCTCATCTGTACAGCGCTTGTTTTTTTCATTTTCTTGGTGATGGCTGTTCTGACAGGAGTGACAGGGATCTTGAAACGGTGGTCGGAACAGGCTGCCATCCGTTCACCCTCTTCATGGTTTATGAACTGAGGAAGTTTGTGATCTTTTCATGCTTGAGTTTCTTTGCATACTGTATACCTAAGTTTGGGCCCTGAGAAAACTAAAACAAACAAACAAACAAACAAAAAAACCCAAAAAACAAACAAACAAAAAAAACCAAAAAAAACCCCAACCAAACAACAAACCATATATTGGTTCGTAAAAAGTAGCTAGTATAAGAACTAATGTGGTAACATTGCCCTCAAATTAGATTAAAATGGGAGGAGGTGAATTTAGCATCTCAGGATTTAAGAAGATGTTCAGGAGGAGCTGCTATAGGCAGAGAATTTTATATGTGACTTAGAGGCATGGAGTTAAGTAGGAAGAGAGGAGGGGAGAGAGAGAAAAAGAGGGGTGGAGAGAGATGGAAACAAGATTGAGGGGAGAAAGAAGAGAAGAAAACAAAGAAGGAAGACAAGGATGAAGGGAGGGAATAAGGAAAGGAGAAAAGGAAGGATGGAAGGCGAGAAGCAGAACCGGGAGAGGGAGGGAGGAAAGCAGGCTAAGAAGGAAGGAAGGAAGAAATGGGGAGGGAGGGAGAAGAGAAGAATGGGAGGAGAAAGGAAAAGCAGAAGGAAATGATTAGAGGGAGGAAAAGTAAAGGGAGCAGAATGAGGATGGGGGAAGGATAGAAAAGTTGAGGAAAATGGAAATAGAGAAGAGGCAACCCTCTGGGGCTTGTGGGAGGTCTGCTTGACTCTGCCTCTGCCTATGCAGAGGGGACTCTGGGACTGGTAAGGCTAACCCGTGTATCCTGCAATGTGATCTGCAGATGGCGCTGCTCCTCCTGGACACCATATGCAAAGCACCGTGCGCCCCTGCCCTTGAGGCAGACAGACCCCGGTGCTGCTGACTGATGCAGCAGCTTCCGGGTGGGTGGGTCGGTGGGTGGGTCAGGCATCCTTGCTACATCCCCACAGCTGGGATTTAATGCTCAGGAAAGAAAAGAATAAAAGGAGAGACTTGGTTTTCTGCTTTAATATCGAGAGACAGTTCTGTATGACACACGAATTCATCTGAGCAATGATTTTGTTCTTCCTGAGGTTTTTCCTACTCTCTTGCACACACAGGGAATAACCCTTTGCCATCCCATTCTTTCAAATACAAAACAAGCTTAAGGTGTGATTATAAGTAATGGAATCCAAAGATGAAAATGAGAATAAAGATCCACTCACCACAGCACACACACACACACACACACAAATAATGCTCATGTATGCCTGAAGGAAACAGGACACAAAACTCTCCTGGTAGAAATCAAAGAAGACATAAATAAACAAACAGGGTGTACTCCTGTGCTTCTAGACTCAGAGAGGGCAATTTCCCCCAATATGATTTGTAATTTCAATTCAGTCTATAGGAAAATTCCACAGACTGTGGTTCATAGAAACTAACAAACAAGTTCAAATCAAAGGAACCAAAGAAATTTGGGGACAGACAAAGCCAGAGGACTTCCACTAACAATCTCTTAATATGAGTCTCCGGCTGTCGTGTCAGTACACACAGACATATGGACAAATGGGACAGAACTGTGAGTCTAGAAATAAATATTTATATTTATAGTCATTTTATTTCTGAAAAAGGTGCCAAAAATAATCACTGGGGGAGGGAGAGTCTGTTCACCAGATGGTGCTGGGACGACTGGATACCATATGCAAAGTCAGACCACACCTTGCACCACCCACGAAATTCAGTCAAAGCAGAGACTTCAGTGACGTTTCTAAAACTGTTACCTGTGGGAGAGAACACAAGAGGGTAATTTTCAGCCTTCACGTTAGACTACAATCTCTTAGACATGATGTCAAGGGTACAGTTCATCCAAGAAAGAAGATAAACACACTAATGTTCAAAATTAACATAACAAAAGACTGTCATCCTGTAAATAAGATGTACATTAGATGAAAGAAATTCCTGCATGGCAGCAGTCTGATAGAGAATTACAGAGAACACTCACAGCTCAAGAAATCTATTAAAGAAAGAAAACAGGGAAAAGTAAAAACAAATGTAAGGCTTTGTGCCTCTGGCTAGTATACGTAAGATGCAGAATTTAGCATCATCATCATTTGGAAAACGAAATTAAACAATGAGAAACCACTTCACACCTACAGAGATGTAAGTAACTACACATTCCGAAACAAATGTTGGTAAGACCAGGGAGAAACAACTGATTCACACAAGTGTTTCTGGGAGGAGTCAAATGGTGTAGCTTCTATAGAAAAGTCGGACAAATTGCTCACAAAAGTAAACAGCAACAAACCTTAGGACCCCCAAATTCCACTCTTAGAAGTCTCCTCAAAACAAGATCAAGCAGGTCAACAGTCCAGCCCTAAACGGGGAGCCCAAAATGGGTTCACCCTCAGCTGAGGTGGCACTGACTTGTTGGGGGTGGGGAAGGTTTTTAAAGATGTGACAGTCCCTTGCAGGTTGATCTTACCCTAGTGGATGGCTCCACACTCATGAGGTTATGGACAGCATAAGCTAGACCCAGTGGGTTATTTAATAAAAAATGTTATATTATGAGGAATAAAATTATGCCCACATTAATTTGTACACATGAATATTCATAGTGCATTTCCAGCAATATTCCAAAGTGGAAAAGTACATTAACCCTGTAGGAAATAGAGCCAAAATAACACACAACACAAAAGAAGTCATTTATGAGAACAAAGAACTGACGTCCTCCATTGTGGATGAGGATGCTGAGCTGGAAAACCCACACATCAGAGAGCATGAGGCCCACAACTCCACTGTTGTCAAATGTCCAAGAAAGGTAAATTTATGGGCATGGAGCAGTGATGAGCTCCTGGTACAGTTGGCTCCACTCTGAATGGACAGCTGAGTTTTCAGCAGGCATGTGGAGCTTCCTGGGCTTGTTTCTGATGCTTGGTTTCTCATGTGGTAAAGCTGCTAACGTAACTGAGTCATACCTCTGTAACCGGTAGATTTCTTGGTACATCAAATGTTCCTCAGGCAAGTAGTATACATCTATCAGATTCATTGATATGGGCATTAGTTGTTTCCTTTTCCTCTCTCGAGCAGAGGCTGGTAGATCAAATGGGAACATGGCTGACTGCCAGGGCCAGGGTCTACTTTATCTATCTGGATGGGAGAATGGGTTGTAACACGTTTAGTTTCTAACCTCCTGCGATCTTCATAACCCCACTTCTCCAGTATAACCCCAGAATTAATAAGTGGAGAAATGGAGAGATCACTTCTCTATTTGGCAATCCTGAGTTCATAAGGATGTCAATGAAAAAAAAATACCTGGTTTATTATAATGTCATTTCTGAATTACTATTGATAGATAAGTGCTAAAATTTCTGTCTGAGAATAGTGATTATTGTGGTTTTGTGCATAACTTAAAGGCTCCTTTGGTAATTCTCAGTTACGGATTTTGTGCGGTAATTCTGTATACCTACAAAAACTGTTGTCTGTGGATTGTAGACAAAACAAAAAGAGAGAGCATTTGGTCTGCCCTTTGCAAGAAAGTCGGTGGACGTGGATGCAGAGGGCGAGCAGTCTCCCTGACAGAAGTAGCACAGATCACTGCCAAATAAACATACAGGGCAGTGTAAGCAAACAGAATGTGGCCCAGTAAAACCACACAGGACGTGCTAGCTCTGAGCACAGGTCCTGCAGTCCCACCAGGCCAGACCCAGATGGGCCAGACTTGGTTTAACACTCTGCTGCCATCTTGACATGTTTAATAACATCTTAGCAGGGAGCCCATATTTTCATCTTTGCACCGAGTCCTGCAAATTAGATAGGCAGAACCGAAAGAAAACACACCAGGAGAAAGGTGGCACTTCCCAGACCCATTCTGCCTTAGCTGATGTCCTCTATGGAAATCTTTCCTCCTCTCACCTGTTAAGCTAGATGAGCAAAAACAGACGCCATTTTCCATTGTGTCCAAGGGAACAAGAGTTTGTGCAAATGTCTAACTCAGAATCAGTATTTTATTCCAAGTACCAGAGTCTTTGAAGATATGAAATGAGACATGCAGATTCTTTGTTCATATATGTGTGTGTTTTCATTTGTGTTTAGGTGTATGTGGGCGCATGCACATGTATACCATCAGATTCTTTTTTTTCACTTGCCCATATTAGCACATGGTCTTTTATTATTTTTTCCATATGGTGTATTTTGAGCATACTCTTTTTTTCTCCCAACTCCCAAGATCATCTTCACCTCTCTGTCAACCTATCTTCATTCTTGACCTCTCCTTCTTTCTTATAAAATTAAAATAAAAGTCAAAATGGACAAAAACCAATAATACAAAAATTATCAAAAAGAAACAAAACAAAAAGCACATAGAAAATACATGGAATCAATTGTGTTCTAGTAGATACTCTTGGAGTGTTTGATACACCCTGTGCCATTCCAGTGGGGAACATTGATTTTCAGTGTTATGCCGACAGGTGTCAACTACAGATAGCTTCTTGGTTAGATGTGGGACTTTGTGTTGACTACCACCTCTTTATGGTGGAGTATTATCAGACTTAAGTTTGTGAAATAGCTGTCACATTCTCTGTGATTTCATATGCTTATCATCCTGTTTTGGTAGATAAACTTATACACATGGTCTTAAACATACAATTTGCGCGCACGCACACACACACACACACACACACACACACACGTGCGCGCACACACATGCATGCGCACGCTCACACACGCACACACACGTGCACACACACACGCATGCACACACACACATGCGCGCACACACATGCATGCACACACACACACACACACACACGCACACATACACACACATACACACTCACACATGCACACACATACACACTCACATACACATGCACACACACGTGTGCACACACACACACACACACACACACACACACACACACACACACCACTGCTGTAAAATAGAGCCAGCTGACTGCATGACATTATCTTTCTTCCTCCACTTGCTTAGAACAGCAAGGCCTGATGTAGGCCTTTGATTTAGTCTTTGTAGATCACCAGATTCTCATTAAGTTAGACAACATAGCACAGACTTCACTGCTGGGCACACACACAGCTTTGTCCTGGCAGCCTTGGCAGAAGTGATGTGCACCTGTCAGCTTTAGGTCAGAGAAGGGAAGAGCAGTTCTCCACAGGCTCCTTGCTGGAGGCAAACTCACTCTTACTTGATGCTTGTGAACAGAGAAGCAGGAGACGGAAGAGCGTCAGGCAGGATAATAACACTTTTTTCTTTCTGAAATTAAATCTATAAATGATGTGGTGTTAAACACCCTCCTGAAAGGAGCTGCTGTCTGCTAATGAGACTGAGCCACTGCTCATTCACGGGCAGACCGTGACTGTACTGTAAGTGGCTAGCACGTGCTCAGAACATGTGTGCTCTCTAAGGCGAGGATGTCTCTCTTTCAGCCTCATTTGAAATAACTCTCTTTTCTCATCTTTGTTGACATTCCCTACCCTTTACTGTTATTCTCTCTGTGTGTTTCTTTCTCTATGTCCCTCTTCGTGCAGAGAGAGGAGGGGAGAGAGGGAGAGACAGGGAATATATATATACACACAGTATGTGTATACAATGATAGCGTGTTGATGTGATCCGCTTCCCCACCATGAGATGACATGTGCCATCAGCCACAATCCATTTCCCAGGTGAAGCAGGGGCCTCAACTCAGCGTTGGCTTAATCAGAGAGAGAGAGAGAGCGAGATTGAGAGAGAGAGAGATGCTCACATGATTATCTCCTCTGCAAGAGACATGCTAATTTCTATAAGGTAAATGACCACTAATTATTGTAAGATGAGTTTCTCTGGGATGCTGTAATACTGTGACAATGAGCAGTGAGATTTGAGTATTGGGGATTTGCTATGCTATAGTTCTAGACTCAGGGGGTCTGCAGGCACAATGCTGGTGGATCCTGCTCCCTGCAGTACCTCCTGTGGCTAGGTTCCGTGGCCTCTTCCTGTTCCGGGAGCCTCTGGCTATCTTGGGCATTGCTTAGATTGTAGGTCTCTCACTTCATCTCTGGCTCCACATGGGTAGCTTCCTGTCTTCTCACAGCTGTCTTCTGAGTTCTACAGGCACACGGGCTTAAGGGCTCAATTCCATTCTGAATTGATGTTAGCGTGACTCATATTTGTAAGACTTGTTCCAAAGAAGGTGACTGTTTGAGGATGTGAGTTAAGAGTTCAGCATATCTTTTCTTTTTTAAAGACATAATTTAAACCATAACAGACACGCTCTTTAACAACGTTACTTCTATTCCCTTATAGTAATATTTCTAAAATGCGTCTTACTGGCAGCAACAAGCATGCCTTAAATTCTTTTTTTTTAATATTTTTTTCTATATTCTTTGTTTACATTCCAAATGATTTCCCCTTTCCCAGATCCCCCCTCCCCATATGTCCCATAAACTTTCTTCTCTCCACCCATTCTCCAATCACCTCCCTCCTTTTTCTCTGTCCTTATATTCCCCTCCAAAGCTAGATCAATCCTTTCCAGGATCAGGACCCTCTCCCTACTTCTTCATGGGAGTCATTTGTTATGCGATTTGTACCTTGGGTATTCAGAGCTTCTGGGCTAATTAATATCCACTTATCAGAGATTGCATTTCATGTATATTCTTTTGTGATTGGGTTACCTCACTGAGGATGATTATTTTCCAGATCAAACCATTTGCCTAAAAATTTTGTGAATTCATTGTTTCTAATTGCTGAGTAGTATTCCATTGTGTAAATATACCACATTTTCTGTATCCATTCCTCCTTTGAGGGACATCTGGGTTCTTTCCAGCTTCTGGCTATTATAAATAAGGCTGCTATGAACATAATGGAGCATGTGTCTTTATTGCATGCCGGGGAATCCTTTGGGTATATGCCCAGGAGAAGTATAGCAGGGTCCTCTGGAAGTGTCATGTCCAGTTTTCTGAGGAACCGCCAGACTGATTTCCAAAGTGGTTGTACCATCTTACAGCCCCACCAGCAGTGGAGGAGTGTTCCTCTTTCTCCACATCCTCACAACACCTGCTGTCTCCTGAGTTTTTGACCTTAGTCATTCTGACTGGTATAAGGTGAAATCTCAGGGTTGTTTTGATCTGCATTTCCCTAATGACTAATGATGTTGAGCACTTCTTAAGGTGCCTCTTGGCCATCTGAATTTCTTCAGGTGAAAATTCTTTGCTTAGATCTGTACCCCATTTTTAATAGGGTTATTTGGTTCCCTTGGGTCTAACTTCTTGAGTTCTTTGTATATATTGGATATTAGCCCTCTATCAGATGTAGGATTGGTGAATATCTTTTCCCAATTTGTTGGTTGCCGTTTTGTCCTTTTAACAGTGTCCTTTGTCTTACAGAAACTTTGTAATTTTATGAGATCCCATTTGTCAATTCTTGATCTTAGAGCATAAGCTATTGGTGTTCTGTTCAGGAACTTTTCCCCTGTGCCCATGTCCTCAAGGGTTTTCCCCAGTTTCTTTTCTATTAGTTTCAGTGTGTCTGGTTTTACGTGGAGGTCCTTGATCCACTTGGAGTGAAGTTTAGTACATGGAGATAAGAATGGGTCAATTTGCATTCTTCTGCATGCTGACCTCCAATTGAACCAACACCGTTTGTTGAAAAGGCTATCTTTTTTCCACTGGATGTTTTTGGCTCCTTTGTCGAAGATCAAGTGACCATAGGTGTGTGGATTCATTTCTGGATCTTCAATTCTATTCCATTGGTCCACTTGTCTGTCACTGTACCAATACCAAGCAGTTTTTAACACTATTGCTCTGTAGTATTGCTTGAAGTCAGGGATACTGATTCCCCCAGAATTTCTTTTGTTGTTGAGAATAGTTTTAGCTATCCTGGGTTTTTTGTTATTCCAGGAGAATTTGAGAATTGCTTTTTCTAACTCTGTGAAGAACTGAGTTGGGATTTTGATGGGGACTGTGATGAATCTGTAGATTGCTTTTGGCAAGATGGCCATTTTAACTATATTAATCCTGCCAATCCATGAGCATGGTAGATTTTTCCATTTTCTGAGGTCTTCTTGGATTTCCTTCTTTTGAGACCTGACGTTCTTGTCATATAGATCTTTCACTTGTTTGGTTAGAGTCACACCAAGATACTTTATGTTGTTTGTGGCTATTTTGAAGGGTGTCATTTCTCTAACTTCTTTCTCAGCCTGCTTATCCTTTGAGTATAGGAAGGCAACTGATTTGCTTGAGTTGATTTTATAACCAGCCACTTTGCTGAAGTTGTTTATCAGCTGTAGGAGTTCTCTGGTGGAGGTTTTCGGGTCACTTAAGTAGACTATCATGTCATCTGCAAATAGTGGTAATTTGACTTCTTCCTTTCCAATTTGTATCCCTTGACCTCCTTATGTTGTCTAATTGCTCTAGCTAGAACTTCAAGTACTATATTGAAAAGATATGGAGAGAGAGGGCAGCCTTGTCTAGTCCCTGATTTTAGTGGGATTGCTTCAAGTTTCTCTCTGTTTAGTTTGATGTTGGCTACTGGTTTGCTGTATATTGCTTTAACAATGTTTAGGTATGGGCCTTGAATTCCTGTTCTTTCCAAGACTTTTAGCATGAAAGGATGGTGAATTTTGTCAAAAGCTTTTTCTGCATCTAATGAGATGATCTTATGCTTTTTTGATGATAAGGTTTTAGTACATAAAATTATCTGATTTTTTTATAGATTATTTTTTCCTTTTTTATTAGATATTTTCTTTATTTCATTTCAAATGCTATACAATTTCCTGGTCTCCCACACCTAGAATTTCCCTATCCCATTCCCCCTCCTCCTGCTTCTATGAGGTATTCCTCTACTCCCCACCCACTCCCACCTCCCACCCCTAGCATTCCCCTACACTGGGGCACCAAGCCTTCACGGGACTACAGGCCTCTCCTCCCACTGATGCCTGACAAGGCCACCCTCTGCTACATATGTGGCTAGAGCCATGGGGTCCTCCATATGTACACTTTGGTTGGTGGTTTAGTCCCTGGGGAGCTCTGAGTGGGGGTCTGGTTGATTGATATTATTGTTCTTCCTATGGGTTGCAATCCCCTTCAGCTCC
This sequence comes from Apodemus sylvaticus, assembly GCF_947179515.1. Lineage (NCBI taxonomy): Eukaryota > Metazoa > Chordata > Mammalia > Rodentia > Muridae > Apodemus > Apodemus sylvaticus. The sequence continues at coordinate 5,443,056 of NC_067489.1, read as the reverse complement.
TTCAGTCGTTCCTCTAACTCCTCCATTGGGGACCCTGTGCTCAGTCCAATGATTGGCTGCAAGTGTCTGCCTCGGTATTTGTCAGGCTCTGGCACGGCCTCTCGAGAAGGAGAGGGACATATCAGGCTCCTGTCAGCATGCACTTCTTAGCATCCACGATAGTGTCTGGGTTTGGTGCCTGTATGTGGTATAGATCCATAGTTGGCATTGTGATTTAAAAGAGAATATCCCTCAGGCTCATATGTCTGAATACTTGGTCCCTACAAGATGGTGGAACTGTTAGGGAAGAATTAGGTGTTGTGTTCCTGTTGAAGAAAATGTCACTAGGGATGGGCTTTGAGGTTTTGAAAGTTTCTACCCTGTGCTTGTGAATTGAAGCGATGGGCTCTCAGGTACTGCCCCAGTCCCATGCTTGCCTGCCTGCTGCCGGGCTTTGCATCATGATGGTCCTGGAATCTAACCCTCTGAACTAGGCACCACAATAAGTGCCTTCTTCTATAATGTGCCTTGGTCCTGGTGTCTCTTCCCAGCAATAGTCGAGCAACTAAGATACCTGCTCTTCACTAACACTTAATACTTGTACATGTCTAAGTCAGCACGCATTCCTAATTTGTTTTCAGTAAATTCCACTTAAAACTAGATGCTGGTGCGCCGGTATTATCAGGAACAGCAGGCAGCATCTGGGCAGTGTTCGGGCATCAGATGAGAACAGAAATGAGATGTAAATAAGATATATCAATAAAGTCGAAGGAGTGGTTTCGACTCTCTAAAGCGCATTGGTGAATGGTGCCTTCAGCCACATCTTGCTTTGCCTTCATTAACAAAACAATTATTTCCATTTCCATTTTATTTTTGCATACAGTAATAGAAGGCTATTTTGTGTGACGAAATTCTAGCAAAGTACCACTTGCCCCCCTTATTTTTGCAAGATTCCTGAGCGTAAGAAATGCTAAAATTCAAAGAGCAATCATCAGCAAAATTGCTGCCTCTCATTAGCTCGAATGATTCTGTGATTAATGGTCCGGCTGGCAATCATCAGATTCGAGATGAAAAGCAGCGAAGGGCTGACCGTAATGTGCAATCCATTCTATCACAGACGAGAGGGACCCGGTGCTCAATATCTCCCGTGTGCTGTTGTACCTGTGACTTCCGCTGGATTAATCTGAGAAAAAAAGTGTGACTTCAATTTAAAGCTCAGAGCAGTCAGGCCTAATAACACAGTGACTGGCAGCTGGTTCTCGCTTTTTCCTGCCTTCATCTTTTGTTTGAGCATATTCATTTCCAAGGAAACAGAACAAAATGCAAGAATCAAGCCCCAGACTCTGTCTGGTGGAAGAGCAGTGAACATGCATGGGGTGTGTAATGCCTCATTCCAGCGAGCCAAGTTAGCATGAAGCATGTTTTCATTAAGCATGGGAAGCCTTGATGTTCTGAATGGAGAGCACCTGGCATGATCCTTCCCATAAGGTGATAACTGCCCTGATGAAGATGTTGGGCCTCACTTGGTAGGTTGTTGTTTGAATCACTTAAGATGATTTCTTGGAGTTTTTTGCTTCCTGCTCACATGTTTCCAAATGTAAATATCCTGTCGTCCAAAATCCTCCTTTATGCTGTGTTGTATGTGAGTCTGCATCTGAACCACAGATGGTTAGTTTAAAGAAAATTGTTTGTTCAACCACCTCAGCCCCAACTAATCCCACCAAACCCATGCAAAGCCTGGTTCTCAGGCCTGGCGGTCACAGTCAGAGCTCATTCCGAACGCAGCTTCAAGTGATCGGAAGTGGAAACACCTGGTGGCATTCAGAAGAATAAAGCCAATAAGAATAAATTCAAGGGGACACCTGCTACATGTTTTAAATCGGTTCAGCGCCATGTTGCCAGAGGACAACTATAGGCAACAATATAGCAATATAGGACACTATATTCCAATAGTGTCCTCTTCGAAACTGCAAACAAACTACAAGAGACTTTCATGAAATTAGTTTCTAAATTTCTGTTTTGTTTAGCCTTTGATGCTTATTATTATTCAAATACCAAGTATAGACACTGAAAAAAGAAACAAATTGCCAAAAATGGTAAATCCTAGAAATAATGTATCTGTTTCAAGTATATTTAATATACACATGCATAATTGAGTAATATCAAGAAAACAAGTCTATTTGGCAAAGCTTCGATTTCATTCAAAAAACCACAATTTACTAAGATTATATTTGCCTTTCACAAGGATACATTCTCTTAAATATGTATTTAAATATTTATTCAGCTAAAATTAATTGGTTTTATTTATTTAAAAAAATTAAAATGTATTTAAAATGTATCAGATACCTCTTTAGAAATGTACTCTATAGCATTATCTTAACATGTCAACATTAGCATATGGATCAATTATATAAGGTAAAATAGTATTTTGCTATACTTAATTCTTAGATCACAAGCAAGTTCTAGGCCCCCTAATGTTGAGAGATTACAAAAAGTGGGATGTATGAGCAGGTCATTGTATCTGGGTTGTAGACTTTGCTCCATCAAGACCAGTTTTAGGCAGTTGCTAGAATGACTACATGGGAAGGTAGGACTTAGAGTCTGAGCTCATTGTGCTTACCGGGACCCCGGCAGTGCTTCGAGCTTATGGTCTGATAGTCCGTTCCTCTGCTCTCTGGTAGTTTCCTGTTTGGCTAGGTCTCTTGCTCCATCATGCAATGGAGACATTGCCAGTCCATCTGCAAGATGCAAAACACAGCTTTGGAATGCAACCACGGCACACTAGGCAGATTTGAGGGCATTCAGAGTTGTGGAAAGAGAGGAGGAAGGAGGTGGGGAAACAATGTACATAATGGGGTTTTATTCATATTTTACCTTGTGAAGGACAGCCACACTGTAGGAGGAATGGCAGGCCACCTCTATATAAATGCTGGAGGCCGGGCAGCCACAAAAGCATCTCCTGCAGGAGGACCTAATCAAGGACTGCCTGAGAGACTAAGGATTGCTGGCACAGACCATGCCAGTCAATCAGGAACTGCCGGTTAGAAGAGAGGCTTTCTTCAGACCAATGGGGGTGTGGGTGGAGGGTACAAAAGGAGCTTGCAGCCTTGTGAGGAGAGCTTGCTCCCAGAGTCTGTGTTGTTGACTGTGCCACCTCACCTCCAACCCCCAAGGGCAGGTAGGGTCAGGTGGCCAGCAGTCCAGGGCACAGGCAGTACCACAATGTTCTCCACTCAGCCTGCAGAACACAATGGTGGTTCAGTATACAAGCATTCACTCCCTGGGATCAAGAAAGACTGCTTATCATATAGTCTAACAAAAATGCGTTTGTGCACTAAACATTTTAGGAGTACGGTTAGATCATTTTAAAATCAGCATCTTGCTTCTTTATGATTTAAGGATATAGAAATAAGTACTGTTTCAAGAAAGTATGTGTACTGAATCTGAGGCATGGGGAGGTTGCAGGCTCCTGCAGAGGTATTGCTGATGAAGGACTTGGGAGGCAGTCATGGAAGGCTGGACAGCATCCCTAATGGAATTGGGGCCTGGCACAGAATCTGCCAACATCATACTGTGTTTGTTAGACACATTTTTCCATTTTATAAAATAAGGCTGATGGTCAAACACATGGTTTAGTGCAGTGATTTCCAACCTGGTGGACCCCTGTAGGAGTTGAACAACCTTGGCCATCAGAAAACACAGACATTTACATTATGATTATTCATAACAGTAGCAAAATTACAGTTATGAAGCAGCAAAGAAATACTTTTATGGTTGGGGGTCACCACAACATGAGGAACTGTATTAATGGGTCACCATGTTAGGAAGGTTGAGGACTGCTGGCTTATTGGGTCAAAGTATTTACCTCACTACCAGAGTTCAATCCTTGAGGCCCTCCTGGTCTAAGGAGAGAACTGACTCCTGCATGTACATCTGACTTCCATCTGTGTATGTTGCACACATGTGAACATACATGTGCATGCAGATACATGTGTTCTCTCTCTTTCTCTTTCTCTCTCTCTCTCACACACAGAGACTAAATGAATACAACTAAAATAAGAATAATTTATTTAATTTTTGTTATTCTTCATACCCTCTGAATTATTGTGTATGAGATTAATTCATGTATTTGAAATTTATCTTTATGTTCTAAGAAAGATATATAAAGATAAATCATTGAAGCTGGAGCCTTCTCCTGGCACCATTTCCAGGGCCAAGAAGCTGAGGTTAGACAGGACATACGCCCTCGGAGAGCACCTACTTCTCTTACTGTGCCAAATGAGCATTTTAGCTGACCAACTCCTGATGACTTATCATTAGACCCTCCTCAGACAGGCTTCATTTTGCAGCAGATGGTAATTAACATAGAGACCCACATCTGGTCAAAGTGTAGATAATACGAGAATAGGGAGTGCTCAGATCTAAATGAGATGTCTATATCACATCCCCTCCTGCCAGGACCCAGGGAACGTTGCTGAAGAGAGAGCAGAAAGTTGGAAAGAGCCAGAAACAGTGAATGATTACAAAGAAGCATTATTTCGTACAGTTTCTAGACACAGCTGGGCAGTTGTGCCTATGAACTCACAGACACTATAACAGCATACATAAAACTGGGCTCAGCCCAAGCCAGACAAAATCCCAGCCTGAAGTAGGGGTAGACAGGCACAAAGTCCCACCCCTGACGAGGGAGCTATTGACAATTGGTAGCTTTGGGGACAGGGGGAGTTAGTGCTCTCTGAAAGTGTCCCTCTTGATAGCTTAACCACACTCCAGTAGATAGGCCCACATTTAAGAGTACTTCAGCAGCACAAATTGTACTCCGTGCGTTAAAAGGAAGTGAGGACCCAAAGCTGAGTGGGTATGGAAGGAGGGAGTGACCTGGGGCAGTTGGGGAAGAAGGGTGAGTATGATTGAAATATAATGTATGGATTTTTCAAAGAATTAGTAAACATTTTAAAAGAAGAAAGATACACAGAACAAATATTAGGTACCAATGTGATTTTCAGAAATACAGAATAAAGCAATGAAATGACATACATATTTTTAAATAAATCAAAATAAATAAGAGCATTCGTGTATATAAATGTTTACTAGTGCCTATTGTGTTTTCATCAGCATATGTGATTCTTCCCCTGGAGGCCTGCGAATGAAAGACTGAGACACAAGGCCAATGATGCTCTTGGAAGCATCTAGAACCAAGCTCATGGAGGATGGGACACGGATACACTGTTTCACTTCCTTCTGCTATTTCATGCATCAGAAACCTCAGGTATTTAAAGACTAAATATGAGGTAAAAACAAGTGGGGAATACCACCATCATCATCAACGACAACAGCATCATCATTATTATTATTGAGTTCATATTAAATACAATATATAATTAACAATGTATATTATTAGATATAATATACATATAATAATATATGTATCTTAGATATAATACTAAAGTGTAACACATAATAAAGTATATGTAGCTTCCCTAAGTAGATCAATCATTACACACACTGTCCATCTTTTGGGTGAGTGAATAGCCTTGTTGCTGGATCCTCAGGGTGGCACTGCCAGCACACACACACCTTGTGTCCAACTACTTCCAGCTGATTTCTGCATCGGTGCTGATAATGTCCAGTTGTGAACTGACCCAGGCTGGGGAGGAGTGGACGCCTGGCAGCCCAAGCAGTTAGAGAAAGGCATAATAGGGATTCTATAGACACTCTCCCCTGTGCCATCACTAGACATCTTGGCATTGTCTTCCTCTAACTACGGTACTAGTTAAGTTTTATAACCAGGTCTTTAAAGAGCTGATTGTAATATACTGTATAAACTCAGCAAGTGTGTACACCTCAGACATGTTAATTAAAGGGGCCTGCTGATATAAATAAACACATATGCTGCTGCTTATCTACCCTTTAGGGGGTCAGCAGTGGGGAAGTCCTGTTGGCTTCTGTTAAGTGTTGTCCAAAATTTTAACAGGAACTGTCTAATGATCTTGTTTGGCCTTGGCCATCTGGCCCTCTAAGCTCACCTGCCAGTAAACAGTCAAGTTCAGAGACACAGAAATATGTCTTCTGATGAGACTGGATTTTAAGTGGCCACCTTGCCACATACATGCACGCACGAGACAGATTCACCATGATTTATTAGGCTAGCTGTGTGCTTAATTTACATTACCTTTTAGATTAAGTCTGATGTCACCTGATTTCAAAGCAGCTTCAAAAGGAGAGATTTTGCACATTATATAACAGTAGGGACCATTAATATTAGCATTTCGTACTTCTGATCAATGACAACTAAAAAAACCACTCCGAATTTTTGCATTTGTGACTCACCTATAACAACGTCCGTCATGTTGTTGTCAGTTACATTCTCACATATATATGCACATATATGGCAAAAATTGACGAAAAGAAAACATGAATATGAAAGAGAGAAAGGAGGGGTATATGAAAGGCTTTGGAGGGAAAAGGGAAAGGGGAAATTATGCTATTGTGTGTATTATACTCTCTAAAGATACAATTTTTAAAATGGGTTGTTTAATTTCCACAAATTGGGGGGTTCTTCAGGTTTTCTTAAATTACTGATTTTAAATCCTATCCCACTGTGTTTCATGGGTTCATTTTTTTCTGACTTCAGAATTTTGGAAACAATTGAGACTTGTTTTGTGGCCTGAAGTATGACTGGTTTTGGAGAATACTCCATATCCACCAGAAAAACATGTGGGCCTTGTTGGGTAATGCATTCTGTATCACTCCTTGAAGTCTAGTTCATTATTATATGCACCAAAAAGCTTCTTGCTCTTTGTTAGGCGATGTCTAGGTCTTACCTATTATTGAAAGCAGGGTGTTGAAGCCTTCAACTATTACTACTGAGCTACTTTTATCTGTGAACTTGTAGTAAGCCACCTTTTGTTCATCTCTATTACAAGATGGCGCTGGCCAGATGCAGCTCCCTGGTAGTAAATCACTTTAGTACAGGCACAGTGTGCTGTATTCGTTATCACACTTACATGCTAATGAAGAACTCACTTAGTTCACCAATGAGGAAATGGCTGGCTATCTCTCTTGGCAGACAGGGCTGAGTAGGCTATATAAGGTAGGCTATATAAGGTCAGGCAGGGAGAGAGCTCGGGGCGCCAAAAGAAGAAATAAACTTAATTCAAAGTTCCCGAAATAAACCATAAGAAGGAAGAAACTCCCTGGTGTTGCGTCCTCCTTGCCGGCGAGGGTGGGCGTGACATGAACTGACCAGCGTCTGCTCATGTGGAGACATTGTGTGAACGGACATTGGCGATGGTGACATCTTCCAGATTAACAGTTCCACCAGTGTGTGTGGTGCCTTTTTCTCTTACCTTTTTCTAACTTCTGTTCTTTTATGTCATATGGCTGTTATTATGTGTTCATAAGCACGTGGTAATGTTGCTGAGGTAAGGATGCTTTGGTTCCTGTTTTCCCTGAGCCTCCTTCTGCACCCTCTACTTCTGACAACAGGTGTGCAGGTGTGTGTTTGGATGCAGAGTCAGTCTTCTATGGAATCATTCAGGTAGGCCATTTTCCACCAGTTCACCATATCTCTTCTCATTTGAAAAGACTAGTCCACGTGGAGCATAATCGATTTTGCTATCTTTTTCTGTATTTCTCATGCCTCTTCTCTCCTCTCTGTCTTCATTACTTCTCTGTTTTGTGTTTGGATGTGAGAAATAAATTATGCATATGTTACATAATAATGCTTTGTGTGTTAAGATGCAGCCTACATTCACAAACATGTTAAGGTTCTCTTTATGTGCCGTCTATGCTTTTCCACAGATGACTTTTATTTTTCTGAGTATGTCCATGTGCTTATGAACATATAATAGCAACCATATTGACTTGGTGCACAAGCTATTTACAAAATTATTGTAAATTCTGAAGAATGTTATTTTAAAGGGTCACAGTGGTAGGCTTCCCAGATAATTTTGTTTAGAAAATAGTAAAACAAATCATTGAGAACAATTGACTATTCTTTGTTAAATTACAGCAAGTATCATAGACTACTAATTAAATTAATTAAGGCTCTTGATTGCTTTCAAGTGCTTCTTCATCTTCTACCATGCCTTGGGCACCAGGGCACAGCAATGGCTAGTACTCCTTATGCAACAAAGGTCAGCTACCAACACCTCAGGTAAAAGGAAAAAAATGTTTTCTAACTCAGACATTTTGCTCAACAGTGAAGATAAAGGCAGGAGCTTTGCAACCCTTTTGTAAACACAAGGCCCTTGTTCATCCACCGCAGAGCTCTCTGGAAATGGTATCTGCCTGCTTACTCTCTGTTACATAAAGTTGTGCATGCAGAGGAAGGGGTATGTCTGTTTGCAGCTTTAACATTCAGTATCTCAGTATCTGCATCGTGAATGGAAGTAGGCGGCCTGCCCTCACACTACCTTGAATGTCTCCCTGGTGACTCACTTCTGTGGCATGCGGGTAAGCTAGAATGTTATTGAGACTAACTCTGTAGAGCATCTGAAATGTGAGGCTCCAGGTCAAATCTGCATCTCAATGTGATTTTTAAGGATGCTTGAAGGAGGGTTAGTTACACAATCCTCTCTCAGACATCCCACCAGCTGACAAGCCCCTACTGCTCCACGTGCTTGTCGAGACAGGATCTGCTCTGACTCAATAGCATGCTTCTAACGTGCAGGAGAGATATTAATGGGAAACTAAGAGTGTTAGTAAGGGACTGGTCCAGTGTGAGACAGTCCTTCAGAACGCAAATGAGAAAGAACCACATCGCTTTGGACACGGCAGTGCATATGAGAGGTGGGCCTTCAATTCATTAGAGCACACACGGGCACACATTCACATCCACAGTCTCGTATCTTAGCCTCTGTACTGGCTGGCTTTTTGTGTCAACTTGATACAAGCTGGCGTAGCACAGACAAAGGAGCCTCCAATGAGGAAATGCCTCCATGAGATCCAGCTGTAAGGCATTTTCTCAATTAGTGATCAAGTTGGGAGGGTCCATTGTGGGGGTGCCATCCCTGGGCTGGTGGTCCTGGGCTCTATAAGAAAGCAAGCTGAGCAAGCCAGGGAAAGCCAGTAAGCAGCATCCCTCCAAGGCCTCTCTTCCACTCCTGCCTCCAGGTTCCTGCCCTGTGTGAGTTTCTGTCCTGACTTCTTTTGGTGATGTGGAAGTGTAAGCTGAATAAACCCTTTCCTCATCAACTTGCGTCTTGGTCATGATGTTTGTGCAGGAATAGAAACCCTAAGATAGCCTTCAAGTTAACTTCCTTGGAATGATCTTTAATTGTTAGTTTATATGTGAAGTGCTACTTGATAATTTCATTCTCAGTCACATACCACATCTCATCTGGAATTTCCATACCCAAGGCTCCAGCTTCTATGTGTGCCCTCTGGGTTCTCTACGCCAGGATGACATTTGTGATGTCCCCTGCATGTTCTCTGCCAACTTAAGAGAGCTAGGTACCTGATACCTGTGAGTAGGGTTGATGGGACAGCCTTCGCAGATAACCATGGTGATTATCCTAAAGTGCAAATAGCTTTTGAAACACACAGACAATCTTTTTAGCTACAATTACCTGAGACTGTAAGTTTGCTCATTAGCTATGAAATGCACACAGCCAAGAATTGTGGCCTTCTCAACACTTTCAGTGCTTCTGTCTATTGTGGTCTCTAAATTATTGTTTTACCTCAGTTTACCGGCAATAGCACTGCTTCACTGATAGGTGTTTTTACAAACATTTTAATTATAAGTTAAATTATAAATATAACTTATATATTATTTATAATTTATATATCATCATATAACATATATGTATATAATATATACATATAATATATAATATTATATTATAATTTTATTTAATGTAAAATTATATAATTATATATTTTTATTATTTATATATAAATTACAAAAAGAAATACTAATATATGAGTGTAAAATAAAAATATAAAAATAATTTTATATAATTTAACATAAAATAATACAATAATAATATAACAAATTATATAGAATCACAAAATACAATACAATAATACAATAATAATATATAAAGTTATATATATTGTTTTATATATTATTATTGTGTTACTTTATAGTAAACGTGTTAAATATAATTTTATGTGTTATTATTGATAATATAAATTATGATGTAATTTAAATGATAAATATCACGGCATGAATTTATCAAGACTTGGGCAAAAAAATTTCTTGAACAGAGAGTGTTGTTTATACCACCCTGTACTCTAAAGTCCTTTCCCAGACGGGCCACCCAGCACGAGTGTGGACTGGTCGCTGGAAATAGTGATTCCTCTTTTTTCCTGATTTCTTATTTATGAAAGAACATTACAGTTTGCCAGGCTATGTGGAACCAGTATTTTCTCTGACTCCTACCCAGGCAATCTTCCTCCTGCAGAATGGTTTCCAGGGACTTTGTAAACCATAGCCTGGTGTGGGAAACTGTCTGGCGTTTTGAAAATATCTTTATTTAGTCCAATAATAATTTCTTTGGCTGTGAAGCTAGTTTTGAAGTTGTTTAAATCCAACACTTGAAAATACTTATTTTTTTTCATTGTGATCGCTTGTGAGAAAGTAGGAGACTGACGAGCTAACGAAACTTGCTCTCAATAGGAGTTTATTTCCTCCTACGAGACACGAAACTCCTCTGTACACTTTGATCAAATGTCTCAACAACCCTGTCTCGTGTAATTTGTTTCCTCAAATGTTTTAAAGCCTTACAATCAGCCCACCCACGTTTTGAAAGTCAGCTCTTTTATGTGTAGGAGTGGCTTGCCCTCATCAACTGAGTGCAATGCCCATGGAGGCCAGAAGAGGGCACTGGATCTCCTGGAACCGGATAACTCCACGTGGGTGCTTGGAATCCATCCTAGGTCTTCTAGAAGAGCAGCCAGCGCTCTCTGCCTAGTGGAATTTCTCAGAATTTCTTTTTCTTTTACTTCCTCTGCTGCTGAGAACACACGTTATACCAAGGACAGTGCCTCCCTGGACCTTCAATTCTTCCACGGTTTCTCCTGTTTTCCTGCTACCTTCCTCTGTTCCTGCCATTTCCAGGATTCAATCAACTTGTCTTTGAATTCATTGCTCTGTCTTTAAACTTCCTCTGTTTTATTTTACTCTGCTTAATTTTATATTTAGTACCCCGTGGTTCATTAAAAATAGCGCAAAGCATTGCAGACCTCCAACTCTCCTATATAATTCAATTACCTCCTTGAGAATACTTAAGAGAATTAATGTAAATTCTTCAATTATCTCTTTCATAAATCTATTTCGCCTGGCATCTGTGGTTCTATTTGTCTTCTTTCATGCAGTTTGGCTCTGTTTTTTTTTTTTTAAACTTCTGTTTTAATTTATTTCACTTTTTGAGACATTGTCTCACTAGATGGGTCTACATGACTCAGACCTCACCATCCTTCTGCCTCAGACTCCCATGCACTGCGCTGACAGACTCCTGCCTCAGGACAGACGAGTGCTGTGGTCTTTAAATGGCTTTGGCCTCGCCTGGTGCGGACTGATAAGGATTTCATTCAAAGCTGGATTGTTTTTAAGCTTCGGGATTGGGTGGAGCACTTCGGATGCTGCGCGGAAACTGTGCTACCCCTTTCCCTTACTGTCTTTTTGAAGCCGTGCTCCCCAGCTGTGCTCCTCTTGCATTTGAGGTGTTGATGGAAGTTTGGAACACATGTCCAAGGGGCTGTCAGTTATTTTGCCTGTGGGTCAGTTTCAGCACTTTGAACACTACCATCATGCTAAAGTCAGTAGTCTCTTCTCACAGCAAAGCTGCAGAGAGAGCCCCAGGAACCGTTGCCTCTGTCCCATGTTCCAGCCCTGGTGGTGGCCATCTTTACCCCAGCACATGGTAAGCCCGATGGTACATGTGGCCTCATACACATTTCACGGGCCTCTGTCCTCGGTCTTGCCAAGTACTTTAGCAGTGGCTTTCCCACTGAGTCACCAGTTTTGAGGAAGTGAGAGCCCTGCCTGAGAAATTCTAAAGTAAAATTTGAATGATTTTACACCTGCCTTCTCCATGACTGACAGATGATGAAGTTAAGCTGTAAAGGTATGGATGCTTCTGCAGTCCTATTTTTACCATCATACAGCAAATAATAAGATACCTATACATCATTTATTCAGGGTGCTAGACACTCAGCTGTCTAAGCAAAGAGATAATCCCACCTCAAGCAACAAAGTAGCACCAGAGAAAATCCACCCGACACAGACAAAGGCTCAGGAACATCAAGGAACATTGTGAAGTCCCACTGCAGACTTGAAAGGACTTGCCCAGAGATCAGGGACGTGCTTACTAAAGCAAACATTTTAAACAAGTAATAGATAGTTCTAAGAGCAGACTTATGAATATAATTCTAGGTGACTGCAGGGAGAGCTCTGTGGGTAAGAGCACTTGCTGGTCAATCATGCAGAGTTCAGAGGCTAGCGATTGCTCCTGTAAAAAGATGACCACTGCAGACTCACTGCACAGAGTGTGTGTGTGTGGGGGGGGGTGTGTGCACCTGAACATGTATAGGAACACACACACACACACACACACACACACACATAGAGATATACCACAGATTTATATGCTCATACACGCAAAAATGAAATAAAACAACAAAACATATACATTTTAATAAAGAAGAGATGATCTGAAAGTTCAAATAAATGCTTAAAATCTAAGCTTTAAAAAATGGAGATCTAAGAGAACAAGTTGGGCTGGAGAGATGGCTCAGCGGTTAAGAGCACTGCCCACTCTTCCAGAGGTCCTGAGTTCAGTTCCCAGTAGAGAACTCATATACATAACCTAAGTAAATGAAAAATTAAAAAATAAATGGAGATTTACTTCTTAACTTTTTGAGAATTTATATGCACATATAACAATGAAATATTATTATATTCACCTCATATTTCCCCTGACATCTCCACTCACGGCTCCAACTGTAGGCCCCTTCCCAAATTAATTTTGTTTTAAGTGACCTATTGAATCCAGTGAATCTTGCCCATTTGTTCATGGAGCAAGGGAAACCGCATCCACACAAAAAGAAAGATTCTCCTTTCTCACAACTATTTACTGCCAATAGCTTCTCAGGAAGCGGTGGGGCCCAGCGATCATCCGCCTTGATAGCGTGCAGATAACCATAGCTTCGTGTGTGTGTGTGTGTGTGTGTGTGTGTGTGCTGTCCTTGACTGTGATGGGCCCATCATGACCAGAAGACCTCACACTTCTCTTCCCTGTCCTCTGGCGCTCTTGTTCTTTCTGTCTGGTCTTCTCTGTTATTCCCTGAGCCTTGGTGGAGCCCTGGTGGAGCCTTGGTAGAGCCCTGGTGGAGCCTTGGTGGAGCCTTGGTGGAGCCTTGGTGGAGCCCTGGTGGAGCCTTGGTGGAGCCTTGGTAGAGCCTTGGTAGAGCCCTGGTGGAGCCTTGGTGGAGCCTTGGTAGAGCCCTGGTGGAGCCTTGGTAGAGCCCTGGTGGAGCCTTGGTGGAGCCTTGGTAGAGCCCTGGTGGAGCCTTGGTGGAGCCCTGGTGGAGCCTTGGTGGAGCCCTGGTGGAGCCTTGGTGGAGCCTTGGTAGAGCCCTGGTGGAGCCTTGGTGGAGCCTTGGTGGTAGTGGGGTTATGAGCATCAATGCCCACTGACGGCTGAGCACTCTATGCCCTCTCAGGCCAGAGGATTGACCAGGATTACTGTCTCATGTGTGAAACTCCCTCCCGTGGAGCAGGCCCCGAATCCCACCGGAGAGCAGTTTGTATCCTGTCATCGTCACAGCACTCTTGGGTAGTAGGCACATCTTGTCTGGCAGCGCAGTGTTGCAGCAGGCAGGGCCAGCACTTGGTCAGACTGCTGACGTGATTTGTCTTCCAGCAGCCTGCATACACCTTCCGAGACTATCAAAGCTAGCCAGAAGGAGGGATGTTTTCTGGTCAGCTTGGGTTTGATTTCTTTCTGTCCTGTAGCCAAAAATGTATGCTGCCTACAGCTCTAGCCTCTTCCCATGTATTTAGGGTTGCTAGCCAAAGTGGCCTGCGTCACTTTAAAGTCCTCTGGGGCCTCTCTGGCCATAACTCACGGGGAGGTAAATTATACCCTGTAGTGTGATTTTCATTTAATAACCCGTGTTTCCTGTGAAGGGCATTGTCCACTGTACTGACTGGCTTGGGGTGTCAACTTGACACAGCTGGAGTTATCACAGAGAAAGGATCTTCCCTTGAGGAAATGCCTCCGTGAGATCCGGCTGTAGAGTGTGTTTTCAATTATTGATCATGGTGGGTGGGCCCAGCCCATTGTGGGTGGTGCCATCCCTGAGCTGGTGGTTCTGGGTTCTATAAGAAAGCAAGCTGAGTAAACCAGAGGAAGCAATTCTCAGACTAACACGAACACTAATCAGGTCAGCCTCGCAAAGCACAGCTGTGTCGTTGAGGAGCAGCACTGAGAGGAGGTGGCTGTATGGTCAGCTTGTTCTTTTTTTATTATTAATTAATTTATTTATTTATTGAAAAGGGAAGTAAAGGGAAATAGAAACACCTTATAATAAAATTAAAGATTTATCTGGGCATATACCGAAAGGATTCCCTGGCATGTAATAAAGACACATGCTCCATTATGTTCATAGCAGCCTTATTTATAATAGCCAGAAGCTGGAAAGAACCCAGATGTCCCTTAAAGGAGGAATGGATACAGAAAATATGGTATATTTACACAATGGAATACTACTCAGCAATTAGAAACAATGAATTCACAAAATTTTTAGGCAAATGGTTTGATCTGGAAAATATCATCCTAAGTGAGGTAACCCAATCACAAAAGAATACACATGGAATGCAATGTCTGATAAGTGGATATTAATTAGCCCAGAAGCTCTGAATACCCAAGGCACAAATCGCATAACAAATGACTCCCATGAAGAAGTATGGAGAGGGTCCTGATCCTGGAAAGGATTGATCTAGCATTGGAGGGGAATATAAGGACAGAGAAAAAGGAGGGAGGTGATTGGAGAAGGGATGGAGAGAAGAAGGTTTATGGGACATATGGAGAGGGGGGATCCGGGAAAGGGACAATCATTTGGAATGTAAACAAAGAATATAGAAAATAAAAATATTAAAAAAAACAAAATAAAAAAATTAAAGATTTACATGGAAAATATTTCAGATAAACACGTTAAAATTGACAATTTTTATGGAAAATTAAAGAGTAAAGTGATAGACATGTAAAACATTGCTAAATTAATTGAAATGTGGGATAGAAACATTTTATAATAGAATTGAAGATTTAGGTGGAAAATATTTCTGATAAAATTGTAGAAAAATGTAGAAAAACATGTTAGAATTGAAGATTATCATGGAAAATTATATATAGATATAATAATGGTAGGTATAAAATTATTCCTAAGTTGATTGAAAGTGGAATTATAAACATTTTCTGATAGACTTGAAGATTTACATGGAAAATATTTCTGATAAAATTGAAGAAATATATAGAAAAACATGTTAAAATTAAATATTATCATGGAAATTACATAGATTAAAATGATAGGCATAAAGATAATTCTAAGCTGATTGAAGGTAGAATTATAAACATTTTCAGAAACATTGAAGATTTACATGGGAAATTTTTCTGGTAAAATTCAAGAAATAAATAGACAAACACGTTAAAATTGACTATTTCATGGAAAATTTTACATACAAAATGGTAGATATAAAAACTCTTTCTAAATTAATTGAAGGTTGAATTAGAAACATTTGTGATAAAATCAAAGATTTACATTGAAAACATTTCTGATAAAATAGAGGAAGTATATAGAAAGACATTAAAATTAAGATTATCATGAAAAATAATGCAGATAAAATGGTAGACATAAAAAAATAATTAAAACGGAAATTATAAACATTTTCTGATAAAATTGAAGATTTACATGAGAAATATTTTGTTAGTCTATGTCTTTTTATTGGGGGGGTTGAGTCCATTGTTGTTAATAGATATTACAGAATGGTGATTGTTGCTTCCTGTTATTTTTGATGCTATTTTTATGTTTGAGTGGGTATCTTTTTTTGAGTTTGTTGGAAGAAGATTACTTTCTTGCTTTTTCTACGGTGCAGTTTCCCTCCATGCGTTGGCATTTTCCATCAATTATCCTTTGTAGGACTGGATTTGTGGACAGATACTGTGTAAATTTGGTTTTATCATGGAACATCTTGGTTTCTCCATCTATGATGATTGAGAGTTTTGCTGAAAACAGTAGCCTGGGCTGGCATTTGTGTTCTCTTAGGGTCTGTATGAAGTCTGCCCAGACCAATTTGATCTTAAATGCCATGCAGAAGTGCGTATGGTGCACTTATTTACATACACACACACACACACATACACACACACACACATACACATACACAAATAACAAAATAACATGTGATAACTACTCATTGTATAAAATTTTTAGGAGCATATGGAGAAAATAATCAATTTTTCATTCTTACTAGTAAAAATAATGTTTACCATTTTGTATTTCATCTTCTAGTCCTCCTATATCATCTATCATGTCTATCATCTATCTATTTATCATCTATCTATCACCTATCTATCATCTATCTATCTATCAATCATTTATCATCTATCTATTTATCTGTCTGTTTATCTATCATTTACCTATCATCTATCTATCATCTATCTATCCTCTATCATCTATCTATACCTAACAATCAATCATCTATTACCTATCTATTTATCTATCATTTACCTATCATCTATCTATCTATCTATCCATCTATCTATCATCTATCAACCAAGATATCTATGTTTATCTGCATATATGTATATGTCTATATATGTCTCTCTATATAGATATACATACACATATAGACACATAGATATACACATATATAGATGATAGACAAAACTAAAAGTAGAAATGCTAAATGGAAAAATTTACTTTTTTCTGGTGGCAATAAAAATGATTATTTTCTTGATACTCTCCTTAAAATGTTATACAATGAGTAGTTATCACATTTGTTATTGAAAAATAGTATTTTAAACAGAAAGAATCCCAGCTAACCTATAATCATCCTTTCTGATTTTTTACGAGCTGTCAGAGATTGCTTGCTAACTGCTTCTAAAGCTGATATTCTTCTTTTACTAGGGCTAACACTTAAAATGAATTATATCAATAATGTGGATATTAATTGGTTGTAAAGTACAGAAGAGGGTGCTACTGGATTGAAAAACTTTACCGCAAGAAGAACAAGAGACCAGAAGTTTCTGGTACATAATAAGCCTGGCTCTAATTTGGTCAATTTGGTCAATTAGGTTAGACTGCCCAGCAGAGTTACAGGGCAAGACCTTATTGCCAAAGGCACTGAGAGCATTGATTTCAAGATACTCAGAAATGAACCTGGACCTTAGCAGGGAGTGTCCTCCCTGCTGGCTAGCTTCCATAGTAATGGAAGGTTCTATGAAAACCACTGGAGTAGAACAGGCATCAGCAGTCTTACCTCTGGATCCTGTTTGCTACACAAATAAACTGCACGCCAGGCTGTGCCCATTGTTGTAATAGTGGTACAAGTGTTACAGGAATAACCAATTACTTTCTGATTGTATTTGAGGCTTAGTGTTGTCAGGCAAAGTCTGAGACACAGTAGGTCCTAGGCCCTATGAGGAAAGCTATTGTATGGTTTTGCTAGATGGATGTGTTGTATCTGTCAAGCTTCCTCTTAAATGTTTATATTTATGTTTATAAGTTAGTGCAGCTTTGGTCAGACAAGCAATGGGCACTGATTGTTGCACAAACTCGGAACTGGTAAAGATGATGGAAAGAAACCACAGCCGAGTGTTTAGCTCTACATGGGACATCTGCCCCTTTAAGGACCAAGGCTCATCCCTGAAGAGGGATTAGAAAAGGATGTGAGAGCAACAGTAGGAAAGGGAACTGTGGAATGCAGTCTCCTGGACACATTGTAGCCATCGCACTCAAGACCTTACAGCAGCAGTGATTAGCTGTACCAGAAAGGTGCAAGATGGGGTCCAACAACATTTCTTCATGAATGGGAAGTGGTTTACAACATTCCAAGTTAGTTCTCTGTGTGTGTCTCTGTGTCTCTGTCTCTGTGTTTCTGTCTCTGTCTCATTCATGTGGATCAGATGAAAGCTCTCAGCTACTTACCCAGAACGTTCCTTCCCTGTGTCTGCTGCCATGCTGTACACCGTGATGATCACGTCATATAACCTTAGAAACCGTAAACAAAGGTGCCGGCTTAGATGCTCTCTTTTATACATCAACTTGACCATGGCATCTCCTCACAGCAACAGAAAAGTAACCATCACTACCATCCTTCAAGAACTTTGACTTCTCACTGAAAACAGTGATGTGGAGAGAAAGAAGTTACATGATTGCTTGATTGAAACTCTGATCTCTTAACTTATAACTTGGTTTAGTAATCATGAAAAATGTGTGCCTTCAACCACTGTGCAGAGTGTAAGGAGTCTGACAGTCTGAGCTAGTGCTGTACTCAGGGCTCAAAACGGATCCTGAAAATTTAGACATCTGTGTCCACACAACATGTGGGAGACATTCTTCCTCTGCAACAAATGGGTCCTACAGCCCAAGGAGCCCCGGAAAGGGATTACACTTCTGCACCCCCCATACAAATTGGTCTTTATTTATTAAATAAAGCAATGCTTAACCTGTTGCAAGTGAGAGGGTCACTTTCAAGCTGCCTTGTTTCACCTGTCAGTATTTTTACACAATAAAAATCTTTATACCAGAAACAATGAATTCATGAAATTCTTAGGCAAATGGATGGAGCTAGAAAACATCATACTAAGTGAGGTAACCCAGACTCAAAAGGTGACTCATGGTATGCACTCACTAATAAGTGGATATTAACCTAGAAAACTGGAATACCCCAAACATAATCCATACATCAAATGAGGTACAAGAAGAAAGGAGAAGTGGCCCCTTGTTCTAGAAAGACTCAGTGAAGAAGTATAGGGCAAAACCAGAACGGGGAAGTGGGAAGGGGTGGGTGGGAGGACAGGGGGAGAAAAGGGGGCTTATGGGACTTTCGGGGAATCGGGGGCTAGAAAAGGGGAAATCATTTGAAATGTAAATAAAAAATAAATCGAATAAAAAAAATTCAGGAGACAGAAAAAAAAAATCTTTATACCCATGTCTCCGTTAGGTGTTCCAAGGGTCGACAAATGTAGACAGAAGCGGAACAAAGGAATGAACAGATGTAAATCAAGTAAGTACAATAAACATTCAAGAAATGTGAAGTGATGTAAACCAAGAAGAAGAAACACGTAAGAAATGCCAAGTGGTGTGTGCACATGAACAAGTACTCAGTTGCACAGCTGAAGGGGTGGGGGTTGGCGTTCTGTCTAAGCTCCGCCCCACAGTTACCTGGCAACTGCCAGGTTGGCCTGGCCCACTATAAGAGAGGCTGCTTGTCCCCTCCTCTCTCTCTCTTACTCTTTCCTCTCTCTCTTGCCTCTTGCCTTCTTGGACTTTTCTCTCTCCCTTCCCTTCCCCCCCCCCTCTCCACTTGGTCATCGCAGGCCTCTACTTCTCTACCTTCTCCTCTCTGCCTTTCTCTGCCTCTACGACCCCCTCCCCGTGCCCTGAATAATAGAATAATGAATAGAATATCTATTCTGTACTATACTGTTGTGTGGCTGGTTCCTCAGGGAGAAGGGATGCCTCAGCGTGGGCCCACTGAGCCACTCCCTTCCCCACACCCAACCAAACCCCCATAGAACATATTTTTTTTATCCCTTTATCATTTTATAACCACAACAGTAGGGGTGGACATCATGGAAGAAACAACCCACAGGCAGTGTCCAGTATCATCTTAGAACTCAGAACAGAACGAGGGGAACACAGGATAGAAAATGATGTGAGGTTGTTGAACACTTTTAGCATTTCTCTTTAATTAAAATACAATTTCTTAACTTGAATAACACCAAGTTAGAAAAAAAAAAACCAAGACCTTAACAAACTCCATGTAAATATAGTCATTGCAAAAGCACTGTGATGTGCCTGTTTTCTACACTAAGTCATAGCATAATAACATATGCGTTATATACACCTGCATTTCCAGTCCTCTCTTTGCACTTTGATGTTACATCACTAGCTGTCGTGGTTAATTCTGATCGCCAGCTGATGGCATTTAGAATCACTGTAGAAACAGTCACTGTAGATATCTGGGTGTCTTCGACAGTGACTCCTGAAAAGATAACTGAGGAGAGAAAGGCCACCCTGGGTGTGGGCGGTACTGCCCTGTGGACTGTCATCCCAGGCTGAACAGGAAGGAGGCAGTGAGCTGGGCACCAGCATTTACATCTCTCTCTACTTCCTGACTGCACACAACAGGCCCAGCTGCCTATGTGTCTGCTGCTGGGCCTTTCCACCGAGGTGGACTGTGTCCCTTTAAGCATAGCCTTTGTTACCACTCTACTCTGCTTTCTTTCTGCAACTTGGTTTCCCCCACATTGTCTGTAAGCATATGAGTTACTTTAAAAATTAAAAAAGATAAATATGAGCTGACTGTAGTGGTGTATGCCTTTAACAACATCTGTTCTTGGGAAGCTGAAGAAGGACAACATGGTTTCCCAGCCAGTCAGGGATTCATGGTAAGTTTCTGGACATCCATAGCTACAGAATAAAGATTTTTTCCTTAAAAATATAAATAAATAAGAATATTCTAAAGGCTATGTCCTATTCATAATCATGACACATCCCTAAGCCTTCAGTTGGCATTCAATGTATATTTAACAAATCAATGAATTAATAAATGAATACATTTTTCATTGAGAGAAACATTTCTAAGAAAGAATATGTATTTTTTCTTCTCACATTAGAGCGCATGTTCTGATATCATACCTTGAAAAGTTTGTACATTTTTTTCTGACTAGATATTAGACAAAATGCCTTTTGATTTTGTGTTCAGCTCTTTCTCCTTGAATTTAAACCCACAAACTCCCAAAGCCTGTAATGCTCTTCTAGTGCCTCAGTGATCACATCCTACACTGTCTGTATGAGAATCACATGGTACCTACCCTGGTGTCCATGCTGCTGTCTTCCTCTCCATTCTCCACCGTCTTTAATAATGGTTTTGCAAAATGGAGGTGCAGTGGTATGCATGTGGCAATCTAATAAACTTAAAGGAATTCAAAGCATGGCAAGAAAGAGAAGTGAGCTATGCAAATTCTGTTTACGATAGGTAAAGGATATAAGGTGCTGCGGTTGTCTTGGAGGGTAAGACACTTACTCTGCAAACACTAAGATCTGAGTTCAGATTCCTAGAACCCAAGAAGAAGGTGGTCATGGTGTCCCCTGCCTGTAAGCCCAGTGCTGGAAACAGAGGGAAACAGAGTCAGGCAAATCTTAGGGTCCTGTTGGTTAGTCAGTGTAGCCAAAATAAAACTACCATACCACCAAAAAGCCCCAATCAGCTTAAGGTTCAGACACGTATCACATGTATGCAGAGACAAATGCAAATTTGAAAGAAAAAGTGCAATGGAGGAAAAAGAATAAACCATGATTTGAGGAAAATATCCTGTTTCTTGTCCAGCATTAGCAGAGTCAGACTGTGCTCATCAAACCACAGTTAAAGTCATTTAAACTGACCATGATTCTTGGGCCAAGTCCAGAGAGGCTTCTCTCTAAGGTCTAACTTCATCCAACTTGGGAACAGAGTAAGAAAACATCTTGAAAATCACATGCAGTGTTGTCTGTTTCAATAATCAGGAAAGTAGTAGTGTAGAACAGTTCACCTTCACATCTGGACAGTCACTGCTCACTACTGCCATTTCTTAATTCTACTTTTATTGCCAAGACATTTCTGACATTCATCTTGACTGACAAAGTTAAATGCTATAACCCATAGACAGCAAACGGGAGAATATCAACAGCATAGAGTTGTGGTTGTAAATTTGGCCAGATTTTTAGGCCTCTTAAACAATCAAAAGAAAAAAAATGTACCAACACACACAAACAACACAGACAATGTGTTAAAAATAATTTTAAGAAACAATGAAAACAGAAAGAAGAATAACATAAAACAGAAACGCAAATCCAAGAACAGCCGCTTTTATCATATCCAGACACTAATTATTTTAAGCCATCTACTGAAAGAAAACCATGCCCAGATGGGATCAAAGCGCGGCACACAGCTGCTTAAGTCAGTCATAAAACAAACTGACTCAGAGAGATCAGGTGGGTGGAGCTTGCCAAGTCCAGAAGGAAACCAAACCAGTGTGTGTGTGTGTGTGTGTGTGTGTGTGTGTGAAGTTCAGCCATTTCACTTAGAAACCCAGACACCAAAGGGGCAGAAAATACTGAGAACTGTATCCTTTCTGAACAGACTTACAAGTTATATTTATGCACCAAGGACACACCATGGGTATCAGCAGCTTCTGCCCAGTGGCTGCCCATTCATGCTGTCTGTTCTTCACTTTCAGGGAGATCAAGATATCTAAACATGCTGAGCCCTGCCCCACATGAGCTCATGCCCATAAAATATCAGAAGGATGTAAGGTCGTGGGATGCACCTTTTTGTCTGTTTCTTGAGGGCAGTCCAGTGGCTGTTGTGTGCCTATGCCTCCGTGAAACATGTGAACCTGCTTGGACTGAGATGCCTTGCAAGAGAGCCTGGCAGCACACCCATCTTTCACTGCCATCTGTGGTAAGTTTATAAACGCAGTCTTCCATGAAAAATTACATCATACAAAATCATGTTGAAGTTCATAATAAGACAAAGTAGGTTATCTTTGACGGGTCACTTACTAGCTATGTTTGTGCTCTCTGGTATCTTCATACGACTGAGGCCTGACACATCAGTGGGGCTGACAACTAGCTGATGAGGGATTAGTGTTCATCTGTTCTTCTTCCACGGCCGCTCACAGTGTGTCACCATCCTGATGTTGGTCACCATGGAGATATTTACACCATAAACCTGGCATCTACTACAACCATAGGCTTGCTTCATTTTTCTCCCCGAAAGCTGATTTTCAAACATTAGCTAATAGTCTGTTACATTTCTATTCAATGGAAGCATTTTGTTGACCAATGTAAGCTAAAAAGAGTATTATCAAAATCACCAGAATGAAAACTTGATTCACTAAGAGATCCTTGATCTTTAAGTAAAACCATCTAATGGTCGGTCATTTCCTCCTTTGTGAGATACTGTCAGATCTCAGATGTGTACACACATGAATAGGGACTAGCTGTGCAGAAAGCCCAAACAAGCATTTTAAAGTGGTTCTATGACCCTTGACCTGACTTGTCAGGTAATACATTTACCTTTTCTAAATGTGCTTCCTTCAATTCAATCACAGGCTAACTGTCTGGGCACAGGCTGTTCTAGAGCTGTTCTGTACATCTTATAAGAAGCGCTGTTCTTTAGGAACCAGATGTTAGAGCAGCATCAAGGGCCTTTCAGGGGAAAGCTGCTACCTGCAAGCCAGGGAAATAGGATCTCTCTCTGGGCGAGCACACGCTGTGTCTGGTTCCCTAAGAGTCAGTATAGTTCTGCAGGTTAATTCCCTGGCCAAGTGACTGCCCCTCGGAAAGGTAGATTAACCAGAAGCTATGCTAAAGTGATTTGGGGAGCACCTCCCTTAGTGAGAGTATAGACTTTTCCTTCACAGAACAGCACCTACCCTAGCACAGTCCTACAAGCCCTGACAGAGATCAGTTAGGCTTAGCCACCTCCCAAAGCCATATCTTCCCCTGTTCTGTTTCCTTCTTCTGATGTTGCACAGGGCCTAAGTCAGTTTTCTATCTGGCGTGGTAGGTTTCCTTTCTTTTCTCTAAAGTTCTCCTCCTTACTATGTAGCTGCTTGTCTGCCCTGTGACCGAGCTCTGTGTCAACTGCATTTAAATGATGTGGTTTTCCCTTCTCTCTTCTACTCTGGGCAGCTGCCATGATTTGAAGTTTGATTTCCTTTGTATTTTTCTTTTAAACACTAATACAATTGCCCTCAAGCTAAAAAATAGGAGAATGAAGGAAATTGTATAGCTACATTTCATTATATTACAAGGTTAAAATAACGTGTGACTTTTCTTTTTTTTCTATACTTTATTTTTTTTAAGTATTACTTTTATAGTTTTTAATTAAGTATTGGTGTGTGTGTGTATGTGGGTATGTACATGGGAGTGCAGTGTCCCCAGAGGCAAGAGGCATCAGATCCCCTGGAGCTGAGGTCACAGGCAGTTAGTTGCGCGCTTCCTAACCGTGAGTGCGTACTGGGAATCAAGTTCAGGTTCTCTGCAAAAGCACCACATGCTCTTAACCTCCGATATAACTCTTTTATCATATTTTGGTTATTAAATAAAAGCATTAATCTTTTTTTCCATTCTACATATAGAA
The DNA here is from genome assembly GCF_947179515.1 of Apodemus sylvaticus. Lineage (NCBI taxonomy): Eukaryota > Metazoa > Chordata > Mammalia > Rodentia > Muridae > Apodemus > Apodemus sylvaticus. Next base: position 5,418,713 of record NC_067489.1, on the reverse strand, counting down.
AGAACATTGGGGCTGTAGATGAATGAGCCATGACCTCTGACCCCAGAAAAGCCAAACTCCAGTTCATGTAGGCATCAAGTGGGGTGATAGGAACAGAGCGTGCTCTGTGGTGCGCATGCGTGGCGTTGCGGGCGCCACAGCCTTGCACCCTCCGCCTCTTACTTCCCTCTCTTTTCCCTCTCTTCCTTCGCCCTGGTGTTTGTAATGCTTCCGGTGGGCAAATCCATCTGAAATATACTTTGTTATCCTCCGTCAGTGACTTCACGGGGCGCTGGGAAAACAAAGCCAATTTTAGCATCAAAGGATATTTTCAAGTATTTTTCTTCACTAAGCAAGCTGTAAGAATCTTTGGCTGTTGTGTTGCCATGGTGAATAGAGTTGAAGCGATATTTCTAGTCAGAAATTAAAATCTATAAGGCAAATGCTAATATGGAATAGGTTCTCAGCATTGGGCTCAGAGCACCGGGTCTAATTGATGACTCTGCCTTCTCTGCACACACGGAAAACAGGCAGCGAGCCTGGAGGACAGAGTTTCTTGGTTTCTCCTCCCTGTGAGTTTCTTTTCAATAAAGCAAGACCTTAGACCTTTGAAAGAATAGGCTTAAAGCGTAAATTTGAGATAAAAATCAGTGTACACATCGAACTCCAACACGGGCCAAGCTGCAGCAAAGCACAGGCAGACAGGACTGTAGACACTCAGGAAGGATAAAGGTACAAAGAGAGGTGAACGTGGAAGAAATGTGGAATTCTGTACCGAAACTCAGACACTCAAGTAAATCCAAGGGAAAGAAGAATGCCAGAAGGACTGGACCCGAGGTTGGAGGGCATTTGCGAGAGGTTTTCATTTGAAGTATGTTCTTGGGTTTGCAGTTCTGTCTTCTTCTCAACAGTGATGAAGCCAACCTAGCAGGTTCCCCTCTTACGACCATTGTCTCCTGCGCTGTCTCACAGGCCTTTGTCTCCATACGGTCACAGAGGTGTCTCGGTTCCTGTGACTGCTGCCTGTAGGTAGCTTTATATTCAGACTTAATATTTAAGTGTGTGGTCACCCCATGTTTCTAAGAGGTGTAAATTAAAAGCGTGCATGTTTTCACAAGTGAAGACCATGGTTCCACACCATCTGTTTGGGCAGCTCTTCAGCTGCTATAGTCCATTGGGAAGTTTTTCTTGAATATCAGTCCTCTGCTTCTACTCCGTATCTCATTGACTGGGGTGAATGCTGCTCTTCAGGCTGGACTAAGTCACCGTGGTTCTGAAGAAAACGTGGAGTCTGGCACATTTGTCTTTTTATCAGCATTATCCTAATCATATGATATATTAGCTTATGAGGGCTACCACAAAGCAAAGAATGCATGTAGACTGGTGACTTAGATGGCATAAATTTATTTTCTCTTACTAATGGAGTTTTATTTTCATCCCTGATAAAGGGTAAAATTATACATATTACAAAGGATTGTTTTAAAATATAAAGCCACAGGGAAACTGATGTAGAGGCTATGGAGGGACCCTACTTACTGGCTTGATCATTGTGGCTTGCCTGGCCTACTCCCTTATAGAACCCAGGATTATTGCCCCAGGAATGGCCCCACCCACAATGGGATGGGCTTCCAAATCAATCACTAACTAAGAAAATGCTGGTAGCTGGTTACGGATGATCCGTAAGATCGATATGATTTGAGTGAGGCTCCTTCCTTTCTCTAGCTTGTGTCAAGTTGACAGAAAAGTAGCCGGCACACCCTGCTTCCACTTTACCAGGTCTAATGTAAAATTTCCTCTTAAACAAGTATACATGTTTGTGTGCAGACAGGACAGGGATGCATTTATAGACTTGTTATTAAAAGCTAAGTATGGAACACCTTAGCTGCAAGCTTCTCTGTGACGCAGAGCCCTGCACCAGAGCAGATGTTTCACTAAAAGTCTATCTGGAGGCCCAGGTGCTGATGGCTGCCACTTCCTTTCAGAACATTTTCTGTCTTAGCCATGAATCACAGCCCACGTGTGTGCCTCCAAGTTATTGGATGCTGTGGAAGATTAAAACCTTCAGTGTATAATTTCAGCTGTGTGGTAGCAGAATTCTTATCATATTCAGCCTAATAGCTAACTAAATATTTTATTCTGATGAGACAAAGTATTTTTTAAAATCTCTACCCATTCTGTTGAGACATGGCTAAAGGGTTTTTTTTTTCCTTCTGAGCATGGCAGAATTGGGTTTCTTTTGTGTCTTACCCATTGATCCATGCTTGTGTTTGAAAATTCCCTTTCCCTGACTGAATCAGTGAGAAACCGCTCACTGCATGAGTGAATACAAAGAATACAAGGAAAACAAAAATAAAAGAGAAGCTAAGCAGTATTGGGCCAGTGATAAGAAATTTCATGAATATTGAAATTGTTGTTTTTCAATGAATGTAAAATATTGAATTAGGAACAAACTTGTTATTAGATTACAGCTGCCTGCCTCTGGCTTTCACCTGAATTACAGGGAACGAAGCCACACACGCATCAAGCAGAACAGTGAGCTTAATGTAATTGAAACTCGTGTTTCCATCTTTTTGCTTTCCTTTCTCTCTTAAATTCTCCCCGGCTCTCCTCTTCCCTTCACCTGTGATTCCCTCCCAGTTTCATGAGTTCTCTCTCTTAAAACATGCCATTGCTCCATTGACGATACTTGGTTAGGCTTGCAGACAGGAGCCTAGCATGGTTGTCCTCTGAGAGGCTCCACCTACAAGCTGACTCAGAGAGATGCAGAGACGCACAGCAAACAGTGGACAAGCTTGGGGTCTCTTATAGAGGAATAGGCAGAGGGTTGTTTCCATAGGAGATGGAACTCTACTGGAGGACCAACAGAATCAACTAACCTGGACCCTTGGGGCTCTCGGAGACTGAACCACCACCAAAGAACATACCCAGGCTGGGCCTAGGCCTCCCCACACGTATGTAGCAAGTGTGCAGCTGGATGTGTGTGATGTGCGTCCTGAACAGCTGGAACAAGTAGTATCCCCAAAGCTGTTGCCTGTGCCTGGGATATGTTCTTCTAGCTGGGCTGCCTTGTCTGGCCTCAGTGGAAGAGGATGTGCCTCGCCCTGCAGAGACTTGATGTTCCAGGGGAAGAGGATACCCAAGGGGAGCCACCCTCTCAGAAGGGGAGAAGGAGTGAGAGGGTGGGGGAAGGAGTATGGGAGGGGTGATTGGAGGAGGGGAAGTGAGGAGGATGCAAAGTAAGGAAAGAATAAGTTCATTAATTAAAAAGTGTAAAAAATTAACTCATTGAATCTGTTTAGTTTTGCCTATACAAATGTGGGTGTCGGGGCCACCTATTGGGTTATGGGTAACTCAGGGGCTGACTCCTTGGTAAAGCTGATTCTGACCCCTCCCCCAGCAGCTCTCCATGGCTAATAGCTCCCAGCTAAGGGTGCTACTTCCTGGTCCTTTCTTCCACCATCCTGATTTTGTCTGGTTTGATCTTGCACAGGACGTTTTCTGTGCTATCACAAATGTTGTGCTTTATATGTGCACCTGGCCTAGAATAACAAGAAACTGCTATTTTTCTGTGGCCTATCTTCCATTTCTGTCTCTTACAATCCTCCCACCCAGTCTCAATGAAATCTCAAAGTCCATTTACTCAGCATTTCTGACTAAAGGGTATATATAGATCGATGTTTAAGAAAGCTTGAAGATGTAGAGTTTCCAGGTGTATCATGGCTGTATGCTGTGCACTAGATACCTCCAGCTATGTCTACTTTAGGGACATGCTATGGAACTACTGTTTCATTGAAAAAAAAAAAAAAACAACTGCATGTACGTGCATAGCCCCAGACAGGGAAGTCATTCAGAGTTTCCAGGGAAGAATGAACAGAGGGACATCAGAGACACTATTTGTCCCCAATTAAATTAGCACATTCAACTCTCTACCCTGCACGTATGAAGCACAAGCACTGGGTGTCTAATAAGAATTGGGCATACTGCCTGAGGAGAGGACTAGACAGCATCTAGGTTTCTCTTGGTATGAAATTCACATGAGACAGCAAAGTCTGCTCCTAAAACGAGTTCAGGAAAACCTGGTTTGAATAATAAATTCAGTCTTCTGGGACACTGATAGAGTAGAACGCTGTGACTACTTTGGAGTTTGGGGCACACTTGTAGGCATCTAAAACCTGGTTATTATATATTATTAAAAGTCATGATAATCTATTATTAGATTTTGTTGTTATTGTATATTGTGTTCTACATTTCCGCGGGTTCTCAGACCTCACTGCTTCCATAAGCATCCTTTCTCAGTCTGACTCCTCAGAGAGCGCACCCTAGTGGAGCTAAATGGGAACAGCACACTAGCTGGTTCGGTCAGGAGACTCCTGACAGAACTAAAGCATTTCTGTATACTTTCTTCTTACTCTTTTGCCCAGGAGAATGACAATATCTCAGTACCAGGATGAAATGCAGGCATATTCGTAAGGGCAATGCTCTTTCTGATGTGTTTTGTGAAGGCAAGAAGTGTTTGAGAGCCAAGGGGGAGATTCTGGCAACTAAGCCGTGGGATTTCAGAGTAAGGCTCTGCCAACACTCAGCCGGTTACTCAATCAGCCTGTTAAAGGTACTGGAGTTTTGTCTTGGAGTCCTACCCTTTCCTCACTTTACGTAAAGAACATGGCGGAAAATAAAAACAGAGAGAGAGAGAGAGAGAGAGAGAGAGAGAGAGAGAGAGAGAGAGAGAATCAAGCAAGGGCCAGATCTGTGTAATAACAAAGCACCCTACCATGACAACACCGAGAGTGCCGTGCCAGCTGTAGCCTTACGGAGAAATGAGTAGACATGCGAGAAGACTGCTCAGGAAGAACGGTGGCTTAGACATAGGCATCTGGTAAAAGAGGACATTTGCTATTCGAGAGCTCTGTGGTATGATCTCTAGAAAACACTCAGGGGACCTAGAGATATCCAAAGCCTTCCTGAACAGGGTGGAAAAGTTTCATCTAAATCATGAAAAGAATATGGGAAGGGTCAGGGATGGTTAGAGACGGTATGTCGAAAGTACTCTCTGCCTCTGTGTGTATATGAGTGTGCGTGTGTGTGAGCATGTGTGCGAGCGTGTGTGCACAGGTATATGCCTCTGTGTGCATGTGGGTGTGCCTGTGTGTGCACACACATGTGCATGTACGTGCGGGGGAGGGGCATGAGTTGCACATGGTTATCTATACCTTCATATTTCTGTGTGGAAATCAGAGGAGGGAGGACATGAGCTGTCTTGTTCCAACTGTGCCCTGAGATATTCTCTTACTGAGTCTGGAGCTAGGAAGGTGGCCAGCAGAACTCAGTGGTCCTCTGCCGCCTCTTGACTTCCTAGGACTGGAGTTACAGCAGCACACAGACACACTCTGACTTTTCTTTAAAAAAATAAAATGTTTGCTGGGAATTTGAACTGAGCCTGTGTGTGTACCCTAGGTGTTCATATGCACTGAGCTGCCTTCCTTGCACAAATAGTTATATTTTAGAAATAAGGTAACATTTTGGAGAGAAATATAGTTTCTTTTGGCCCAGAATGATATACAGTGGAGTTTAGTTTACAAGTTTCAGCCACAGAAACACATTTTTTTATTCGATATATTTTTTATTTACATTTCCAATGACTTCCCCTTTTCTGGCCCCCTACTCCCCGAAAGTCCCATAAGCCCCTATCCTTCCCCCTTTTCCCCCATCCACCCCTTCCCACTTCCCTGTTCTGGTTTTGCCCTATACTGCTACACTGAGTCTTTTTAGAACAAAGGGCCACTCCTCCGTTCTTCTTGTACCTCATTTGATGTGTGATAATGTTTGGGGTATTCCAGTTTTCTAGGTTAATATCCACTTATTAGTGATTGAAATGAATGTCCCAAATGATCTAGTGAGTCCCATTTGTTTGTTTCTTTCCTTTTAAAATTTATTTCTTTATTCACTTTACAACCCAACATCAGCCCTTCCTCTCCTCCCAGTACCACCTCAGGCAAGCCCTTCTCCCATTCCACCTTCCCCTTTTCTTTTGAGAAGGTGAGACCCCTCACTGGGTGTCACTCCTCCCACTAACACCCCAACTCCCAACATCACCCCCCACCCCCATACATCAAGTCACTGCACAACTATGCTAGCATCCTCTCCAGCTGAGGCCAGGGAGTCACTGAGGTGACTCAGGGGAACAGGATCTATAGGCAGGCAACAGGCTCAGACAGCCCCCGCTCCAGTTGTGGGACCCACATGAAGACCAAGCTGCTCATCTGCTTCACATGTGAAGGTGGCCTAGGTCCAACCCATGCTTATAAGTTGATTGGTGGTTCAGTGTCTGAGAGCCCCCAAAGGTCCAGGTTTACTCACTCTGTTGGTCTTCCTGTGGAGTCCCTGTCCTCTTTGGGGCCTTCAATCTTTCTCCCAACTCTTCCACAAGACTCCCTGAGCTCCATCTAATGCTTGGGTCTGAGTCTCTGCATCTCTTTCCATTGGCTGCTGGGTTGAGCATCTCGGAGGACAGTTATGCTAGTTTCCTGTCATAAGCATAACAGAGTATCATTAATAGTGTCAGGAATTGGATCTTGCCCATGGGATGGGTCTCAATTTCGGGCGGTCACTGGTTTGCCTTTACTTCTTTCTCTGCTCCATTGTTGTCCATCTTGGAGGCAGGATACATTTTGAGTTGAAAGTTTCCTTGGTGGCTGCCCTTATCCCTCCATTTGGAGTCCTGCCTAGCTACAGGAAGTGGGCACTTCAGGATCCACATCCCCCACTGCCAGGAGTCTGAGCTAGAGACACCCTCATAGACTCTCAGAGGCCTCCCCTGTCCCAAAGATTACCCCACCCACAGGTCTCACGTCTCTCTTCCCTGCCCTTCATGTATAAGCTCTTCTGCCATCCCTGCCCCCCTCCCCATCCCCTCTCCTTCCACCCGGTCTCCTCCTTCCATCAACCTCCAATATCTATTTTGTTTCCCCTTCTGAGAAAGATTCACAAATCCTCCCTTGGGTCCTCCTTGTTATTTGGCTTCTATGGGTCTGTTGACTACAGCATGGTTATCCTGTACTTCATAGCACAATATTGTAGCAGTAAATTTTCTAAAAACTCACATAGATTTTGTTAATACATGAGATATACTGAATCACGTCACAATATCCCCCTGTAATAGTTGTAGTAGGTATCTGTAGTAAGATTATGTTGCCTCTATAAAACAAGATGAAATTTGTCTTTTTAAAAAACTTTTCTCCAGAAAATTCAGTATGACTCATTCCCTAAATACTTGAAAGAATTCACTACTGGAATTGCCTGGCTCTATAATTTTCTTTTAAAAATAAATTTTTATTTTTACTTGATGCATATGAGTGTTTGTCTGTGCCTGTGTGTGTAGATCGTGTGTGTGTGTGTGTACAGAAGTCATCATTTCCCTGGAAATGGAGGGCATGGAGAGTTGTGAGCCATTTTGTGTGTGCTGGAAACCAGACATGGGTCCTCAGAAAGCAGAGTGCTCTTAACTGCTGAGCCATCCCTCCAGCCCTGGATCTAGACTTGTCTTATAATTGGAAGATTCACAGCTGGTAAGATGCTTCACTGGGTAAAGGTACTTGTCATCAAGCCTGGATAGTCACGTTTCATTCCTGGGGTCCACATGGTAAAAGGAGAAAAGTGACTCCCACAGTTGTCCTCAGACTTTCACAGACAGGCAAACACTCAGATGCACAGACACAGAAAAGTGAAGACTGAACCTCTAGATTAGATTTTGGTAACAAGGCTCCAGCTGTGTCGATGTTTCACTTCTGGCTGTAGTTTCAGTAGCTCTGGTTTACAGAATCTTTCCATTTCCTTAGATCTGCCAACATGGTATTCTTTGTAACATCTTCTAATTTTTTCTCAGTGTATTCAGTAATTGTGGGAACACAGCCTTTTTAATTTCAGGATGGATAACTTGTTGCCAGTAGCAATATCACAAATTATTTAGATAATTGAATCTTGACCTTGATTTTTTTAAATTAAGATCGTTGTGTTATTTTGTTTTTTACTTTTCTACGTATTACTTTATTTTCTTAATTTGGATTACTTTAAGCTAATGTACATAGTGGGATAGAATTCTAAATACTTGTTTTTTTACTTTAGTTTTTCCTAATATGCTCCCATGATCTTTATCTGATTTTGATTCTCTATCCACTTGAATATATTTCAAAATCACTCAGGTCAAACATTTTATAGATGTACACAATGTATTTTAATAAAACTATCTTTTACTCCCTCCCTCCAATTCCTTCTGGACCCACCACAGACAAACAAGTCCCCTTCCTAACTTCATGCCTTCTAAAAAACCCACTGCGCCCAATCAGTGTGCCTCTATGCACACGGGCATGGACCCATCTACCAGAGCAGGGAAAACCTTCCAGAGAACAGACCCCTGGAAACACCTCTCATTACCCTTGACTTAAAGTGCAGGAACTGTGGGCATGTGTACTGGCTGGTTTTGTGTGTCAACTTAACACAGGCTGGAGTTATCACAGAGAAAGGAATTTCAGGTGGGGAAGTGCCTCCATGAGATCCCGCTGTGGGGCATTTTCTCAATTAGTGATCAAGGGGGAGGGCCCCTTGTGGGTTGTGCCATCCCTGGGCTGGTAGTCCTGGGTTCTATAAGAGAGCGGGCTGAGCAAGCCAGGGGAAGCAAGATAGTAAGTAACATCCCTCCATGGCCTTTGCATCAGCTCCTGCTTCCAACCCTGCTTGAGTTCCAGTCCTGACTTCCTTTTGTGATGAACAGCAATGCAGAAGTGTAAGCTGAATAAACCCTTTCCTCCCCAACTTGCTTCTTGGTCATGATGTTTGTGCAGGAATAGAAACCCTGACTAAGACAGCATGTAATACTAAATTTCTCACTCTAATTTCTGGATAGGATTCCTCAATGGATGTTTTCTTTCCAGGTGACTCTCTCTTGTGTCAAGCTAACCTTGAGAACTAAGGAGTACACTGTTTTAGTCATTGTTTCCAAGTTCTTCTGATCAGATATAATTGTTGCAGCAAATCTCTAATCACAATAAGCCCCTGCAAAAAGCCACACAACTAGTTACAATATTTATAAACTGCAGGTCTAGACTCGGCAGAGTTACCACTACACTACTCTATTCCCCAGCTATGAGACCTCTTGCTACTTTGGCTTCTCTGGGCCATGTGGTTCTGCTTCTTCCTTTTACCTCCTCTTCCTCCAACTTCTTCCATCTTCTTCCTCTCTTCCCCCACTCTCTAAAACCTCCAGCCCCATCTTTCCCTTCCACTTCCCAAACACAGGCTCTAGCCTTTATTTGACCAGTTAAAATGGAGAGAAGGTTCACAAGAAATCACTTGAGAATGTGAGCCACTCCTTTTTTCGGACAGACCCTCTTGAGAAAGCAGAATTAGCATCAGAATACAATAGCCCCAGGGCAACCCACAGCATATAATGACTTTTTTTTGTTTGTTTTGTTTATTTGTTTGTTTTTAAAGGTAGAATCCTAGAATTAGAACTATGGGCTGAAGTTGCATGTATTTGAAATTTTGAGGGACAGAAATCTGTTTTTTGTTTCTATATTCTTTGTTTACGTTCCAAATGATTTCCCTTTCCCTGTCCCCCCTTCCCTATAAGTCTAATAATCCCTCTTCCCTCCATCCATTCTCCAACCAACCCCCTCCCATTTCTCTGTCTTGGTAATCCCCTACAATGCTGCATCAAGCCTTTCCAGGACCAGGGCCCTCTCCTTCCCTCTTCTGGAAATCATTTGATATGTGAATTGTGCCTTGGGTATTCAGAGCTTCTGGGCTAATATCCACGTATCAGTGACTGCATTCCATGTGTGTTCTTTTGTGATTGGGTTACCTCACTTAGCATGATATTTTCCAGTTTCAACCATTTGCCTAAGAATTTCATGAATTCATTGTTTTTAATTGCTGAGGAGTATTCCATTGTGTAAATATATATCACATTTTCTGTATCCATTCCTCCATTGAGGGACATCTGGGTTCTTTCCAGCTTCTGGCTATTATAAATAAGGCTGCTATGAACATAGTGGGGCATGTGTCCTTATTGCATGCCGGGAAATCCTCTGGGTATATGCCCAGGAGTGGTATAACAGGGTCCTCTGGAAGTATCATGTCCAGTTTTCTGAGGAATTGCCAGACTGATTTCCAGAGTGGTTATACCAGCTTGCAGTCTAACCAACAATGGAGGAGTGTTCCTCTTTCTTCACATCCTGACCAGCATCTGCTGTCACTTTAGTTTTTGATCTTAGCCATTCTGACTGGTGTGAGGTGGAACCTCAGGGTTGTTTTGATTTGCATTTCCCTGATGACTAAGGATCTTGAACATTTCATTAGGGGCTTCTCAGCCATTCGGTATTCCTCATTTTAAAATTCTTTGTTTAGCTCTGTAACCCAGTTTTAATTGGGTTATTTGGACCTCTGGAGTCTAATTTCTTGAGATCTTTGTATATATTAGATAATAGTCCTTCATCAGATGTAGGATTGGTAAAGATCTTTTCCAAGTCTGTTTATTGCCTTTTTGTCCTATTGACAGTGTCCTTTGCCTTATAGAAGCTTTGCAATTTTATGAGGTCCCATTTGTCAATTCTTGATCATAGAACAAGCCTTTGATTTTCTGTTTTTACTCTGTGCCCATGTGTTTGAAACTATCTCCCACTTTCTCTTCTATTATATTCATTGTATCTGATTTTATGTAGAGGTCCTTGATCCACTTGGACTTGAGCTTTGTACAAGGAGATAAGAAAGGATCAATTTACATTGTTCTACATGTTGACCGCCAGTTGAACCAGCACTATTTGTTGAAAATGTTGTCCTATTTCCACTGGATGGTTTTAGCTCCTTTGTCAAAGATCAAGTGACCATAACAAATAAATATCAAAAACTTACCAAACCAAAGGTCATATCTATGGGAAGGACTATGGTCTGTTTAGGGGAGGAGGGTGGTCTGTTCAGGGAGATAGTGGTCCATTGGGGATGACTAGGGTCTGTTTGGGGAGGAGAGTGGTCTGTTCATATTTTTAGCCTCTCTACCTTTGAGGTTATGCTGTTATTAATATCCCCACAAAGTAATTTTTGAGAGAACTCAGAAATAGCGAAAATCATCCTGACCAGAGGCACAAAAGCCTGATCAAGGCAGGCTGTATGCTCAGAAGATCTATAGAATTTTTTGCTTGTGTGAGTATGACTTGGAATATCTTGGATCATGAGAAGAATCGTTGATGAATTTTGCATTTTAACAGGACGATTTGTGCTCTGGGTATAACAGAATTTAGCAAAAACTCCTCCAACTTTCAGCACTTAAAGGTGAGACTGTCTACAGTATATTGACCAATAAACCTGATTTCCTGATTTCAGAGTATATGAGGTAGGAAGAACATTAACCAAGCCTTTAGAGCCTGAGAGAAGCAGAAGGTACGTACTCACACAGAGAACAAGGCATGGGAAGTTGGCTCAGCACAACTATACAGTAGGTTATTTTAGAAAAGCTTCATATTCAATATATTCTCAAGTATATGAAAAGAGGAAAATGATGCTGACATTGGGTATAATCCTTTCTTCACCAGATTATTGCTAATTTAAATCTGCTGTTGAACATCAGGGTTACCTCAGAGCATCAGCTACAATGCTTAGCAGTTGACTGCAGTCTAAGCTTTTGCACAGGTTTTTTTTTTTAAATATTTATCTATTATTATATGTGTAAGTACACTGTAGCTATCTTCAGACATCAGAAGAGGGCATCAAATCTGGATGGTTGTGAATCACCATGTGGTTGCTGGGATTTGAACTCATGACTTTCAGAAGAACAGCCAGTGCTCTTAACCACTGAGCCATTTCTCCAGCCCCACAGAATTTAAGGCCACACAGGTCAGACAGAGTGTAGGATAAGCACTCTTGTGATGTTTGCTATAAAATTTCTCAACTGACATCCCCTTTCCAAGTGAACTGGCTGGTTTTGTGTCTCAACTTGACACAGGTTGGAGTTATCACAGAGAAAGGAGCTTCAGTTGAGAAGATGCCTCCATGAGATCCCAGCTGTAAGGCATTTTCTCAATTAGTGATCAAGAGGGGAGGGCCCATTGTGGGTGGTGCCACCCTAGGCTGGTAGTCCTGGATTCTATAAGAAAGCAAGCTAAGCAAGCCAGGGGAAGCAAGCCAGTAAGAAACATCCCTCCATGGCCTCTGCATCAGCTCCTGCTTCCTGACCTGCTTGAGTTCCAGTCCTGACTTCCTTTGGTGATGAACAGCTGTATGGAAGTGTAAGCTGAATAAACCCTTTCCTCCCTAGCTTGCTTCTTAGTCATGATGTTTGTGCAGGAATAGAAACCAGGTGACTCTAACTTGTGTCAACCCTGAGAACTAGCGAGCATACTGTCTTAGTCACCTTTTCCAAGTCCTTGGATCAGGTATAATGACTTCTTTTTTTTTTCAAGATTGAGTCCTGAAAGTAGAATTCTGGGCTGAAGTTGCACATATTTGAAATTTTGATGGACCTTTTAAATAATCTTTGCAGAAATCTGTGTCATGCCACACTCCTATTCACAGACTGCTGGGCCCTGGACTGGTTTTCCAGTCCTCTAGTGTGCCTGTCATTGAGATGTGTGGCCTTTCCTCCCTTGTCTACCCTGCTTGTTCTTTTTGACCAGTTGAGAGCAGAGCCCAGCCCTTCCCTGCTCCAGAAGGCAGTCTCCACAGCAGGCCAGCATCCTTTCCAGGAGACCCATTTTTTTCACATGTTCCAGTACAGGGTTCATTTCCTTCCTCTCAGTTGTGTTTTTAGATCCTGACAGGCTTTTTTTTTTTCTTCACATTCCATCATCCTCTCCCAAGGTATGAGAGTCTGAGGGTCTCAGTCTTTCCTGACTGGCTGCTGGCATGAGAGGCAGGTCTCGTAGAGTTACTGACTGGATCTTCTGTGGAGAGCCTGTTTATGTAGTTGAGATTTCTGCACAGACAGAATTCTTTGTACATCAGACCCCTTCACGTTCATCATCAACAAGTGTTTTAGATGTGTGACGTGCTTCTTAGAACCAGTGACAGAGCTTCCCCCTTCCCAGTGCTAGCCCTGTCTTTCCCTAGGATCTCTTTTGTTACCTTAGAATCCATTCTAAGTGTGCGTGTGACTGTGCTGGTTTATTGAGAGGCATTCCACCCTTGCAATCGTGTATGGAAAGGAGTGAAGCAAGCGGGAGGGTGAAGAAGCTGGATTTTGCTCTACTTACACACCAGGTCATACTTAGACATCATCTCAGAAGTTTCTTCCTTTTTTTAAAAAAAATGTTTATTTATATTTATTATACATAGTGTTACACTGTGGCTGTTTGTCAGACACACCAAAGAGGGCATCTGATCTCATTACAGATGGTTGTGAGCCATCATGTGGTTGATGGGATTTGAACTCAGGACCTCTGGAAGAGCAGTCGGTGCTCTTTTTTATTTTTTAATTTTTATTGAATAAAATCTTCATTTACATTTCAAATGCTAAAACCTTCCCTGGTTACCCCCCTCCCTGAAAGCCCTCAACCCCTCCTCCCACTCCCTGCTTCCAAGTATATGCCCCTCTACCCGACCCACTCCCACCTACCCCCCCTCGCTTTCCCTTTGTTGGGGCCTCTATTGAGCCTTCACAGGACCAAGGACCTCTTCTCCCACTGATGCCCAACAGGCATTCCTCTGCCACAATTTTGGCTGGAACCATGTGTACCCCTTGGTTGATGGTTTAGTCCCTGGGAGTCCTGGGGCATCTGGTTGGCCAACTTCATTGTTCTTCCCATGGGGCTGTAACCCCTTCAACTCTTCCAGACTGCCCTCCAACTCCTCCATTGGGGACCCCATGCCCAGTCCAATGGTTCGCTGCTAGCTTCTTCCTCTGTAATTGTAAGTCTCTGACAGGGCCCCTCTAGAGACAACTATGGCATACTCCTTTTAGTATACACTTCTTGTCGTCCATAGTAGTGTCAGGATTTGGTGACTGTTTATAAGATGAATCCCCAGGTAGGGCAGTCTCTTGGTGGCCTTTACTTCAGTCTCTGCTCCACACATTTTCTCCCTTATTGCTCCTGTGAGTATCTTGTTCCCTTTCTCTGAGGAATCCAAGCACCCCCACTTAAGTCCTTCTTCTTGAGTTTCCTGTGCTGGATAAATTGTAACTTGTTTACTTTGAGCTTTTGGGCTAACATACGCTTATTAGTGTGTGCATGCCATGTGCGTTCTTTTGTGATTGGGTTACCTTGCTCATGATGATACTTTCTAGTTCCATTCATTTGCCTAAGAATTCATGAATTCATTGTTTTCGCTCTGGCCCCGCCCTCTCTCTCAGGCCCCTGCTAGCTCAGGCTGCTTGCTATAGCTATCTTCACCCCAGAAGAGGGTGTCAGATTTCCTTATGGATGGTTGTGAGCCACCATGTGGTTGCTGGGATTTGAACTCAGGAACTTTGACAAAGAGCAGTCGGTGCTCTTATCAGCTGGGGCATCTTGCCAGCACATCTCAGAAGGTTCTTGATCTGTGCTTGTCTTCAGCGCTGCTCTCACTGAGACCAGGCCAGTGGGTAGGGGGTGCTGAGCCTTACTCCCTCATAGAACCACTCCTTTACTGAGCTGTCCCTTGAGCAAGAAATTTCACTTTGGCTGAGAACAATTTTGGGGCAGGAACTCTGCTACATACAGACATAAAGACTTTTTCAGAACCCTGGGGGAACTAGAGGGCTTGTTGGGAAAAGAACAAACATCAGGAACCAGGTCAATTCAGAACCGCCTTCCAGTGAGTGGAATCTTGGTTGTCTGCACTGTATTCCTAGACCTCTGTCCTACAGATATCCCTAACTATAGTGTGCTCAAAGTCAACTCTCTCACAGTGCCGTCAAAACTGCCCCCATGAGCTGCAACCGATTGTCATTCCAGTGCCACCATTGACTGTCTCCTTAACATCCTTCTGTGGATAAATCCAGAGGCAGTAGAGCAGGAAGATACTTGCATCTGAAACCCTGCATCTACTTTTCTTCCCTACAATTTCGTTCTGTGCAGCCAGACATTACAGGCTGATTAAGACTTTGAGGGGAGTCCAGCAAACACAAGTGTCTCATTCCTTTTCCCAGAGTAAGTTTCAGAGCTGGACTTTTAATCGTGCCAGAGACAATTGAATATAGTGAAGCTCTCTCTGGGGATGTTGGGTCTGAAGTGAATGAGAACTTGGGCTTCTATGATTACTGGACGTCAATCTGAGAACAGAGCCAACAAGCAGAGTTGGAGCCCAGCGACAGACAACAGAAAGAAACATTCACACTAGTCTAACTAGACCAACAGCAATTACCATTCCTCGACTCATTGAGTTCCTTGAGCCAAAACATCCAGGGTTTTGAATTAAGAGGGTCGCCTGATATTGGTTAAGAATGGGACTTTTTGTACCCATTCACAACACTTGTTGAGGTTAGTCTCCAGATAGGCATGGCCTAAATCACGATGTACTGGCTGGTTTTGTGTCAACTTGACACAAGCTGGAGTTATCACAGAGAAAGGAGCTTCAGGTAAGGAAATGCCTTTATGAGATCCAGCTGTAAGGCATTTTCTCAATTAGTGATCAAGTGGGGAGGGCCCCTTGTGGGTGGTGCCATCTCTGGACTGGTAGTCTTGGGTTCTATAAGAAAGCAAGCTCAGCAAGTAACATCGCCCCATGGCCTCTGTATCAGCTCCTGCTTCCTGACCTGCTTGAGTTCCAGTCCTGACTTTCTTTGATGATGAACAGCTGAACCCTTTTCTCCCCAAGTTGCTTCTTGGTCTTGATGTTTGTTCAGGAATAGAAACCCTTACTAAGATACAGGGTCATTCAAAAATATGTAAGCACACCTTATGTATATAGAGGTAGAGATGACACAGGCTGGGTACCACCACTAGAGATCTAGTAGGGAAAACTCAGACATTACACTGTAAAGGGCCCCCACCTCTGTCTCTGCCTCTACGTGCATAAAGTGTATGCACCATGTCTTACTTGAGACTGATTTACCCGACCACAGAACCACTCCATTTTTAGCCTGCTATTTGAAACAATTAGATTATAGTACTGGGAAACTCACACAGGCAAAGAAGCCAAAACCTCCATCCTGAGCTAAGAGTAGAGAAAATGTGAATCAGAAGAAATGACATCGGGATGTGCTGGGAACATGAGACTGCCCTGCTCTTCGAGGCTAATGTTCAGCGCTGCCTAGTTAATGTTCATCTCCTTCATGCACAAAGCCTGTCGCCTCATTACTGGAAAGCTGCCAAAGGAAGCTTGGGACCAGAACAAGACTCGTGCCTCTAACTTCACAGCATTTGGTTCAGATTGCCTCGGGGTTCACCAGGCCCTCTAATTAACAGCCTGAGCTCAGGCTGGTATAGGGCAAGAAACAGGTGCCCAGAGGCCAGGTGAACGCAGAGATCACAGGTACTCCCCGGTGAGTACTGGTCAGAATTAAAGTTAGCATTCATGGTGCCTCCACGGCCTCATGTATCAGGTGTGTGGCTGCCGCCAACTCATCATCCTTTGAGAAGCGATTTGGAGCCAGAGAGCCCTGATCACATGATTAGACTGATTCAGTCCTCAGCGGAATCATAGTATGCCAATATTATTAGAAAATGGCGGACAGAAGGAAGAGTAGCTCACTGGGAGCATGCGCTAAGGGTACTGGCTCCTCTGCTGCTCCTGTCTCTGACTCTCTTTCTGCCCCGCTCTGCCCCCTCCACCTGCCAGAGCTGAGGAACTCTGCTCCATCACAACCACTTTGCCATAGATATGCTTCACCTCAAGCTCATCCAATAACAATGGATGTAGGCAAAGGTGGATGGAAACTTCTGTGTCGAAATAATGCTTTCATTTTAGGTGGTTCCTGGCATCATCCAGGATGCTCATGAAAAACATCACAACCTGCTGATAGAAACCCATTTATTGACATTAACCCTCACTCGGTTCTTTTAACACATCTGCATCACTACCCATTTTCTTAAACACGTCAATGAAATTACTTCATATCCTCTGCCCAGTCACTGGTTTCTAACACTTCAAAGATCTTTGTTGTTGAATTTTACACCATCCTTTGTGATGAATATAGATTTGGAAGAAGTAAGTTCTGCTCTGGACTTGATAATAAATGTTTGTTTATCTTTATTCAATTCACTTTGAGAAAATGTTCTCTTATTTACATGTAAAAATCATTGCTGACAGAGGCCATCTTGTTGGTAGAGGAGTAGACATCTGTGTACATTTTGAAGATATTTGTATGAGAAAGGGAACCTTGGGTACATCAGAGGAGAAGATGTGAGAATTCACACATTGGTGTCTTTGTGCACAACAGCTTCACTCAGACTGTATGAATATGTTCCATTACTCTGTTCATTACTGAAATAAGGCAAGGTATGTGAGAGGAGCCTACAACAAATAAGACAACTGAAAGACAGGTGGGTGAGAATGTCCCAGTCTGTTTATGGCACCACTACGGTGGAAATTTCTTGTTAACCTGATGTAACTACCCAGGATGGAGTTTCGGGAAATCTAAGAACTGTCAAATTTACAGCAGCATGCCGAATGATGGCCAGGGCTTATCTCAAGACTGTGAGGTGCTGTCATCAGAGACACAGGCAAATAGGTCATCACTATAAAATGTCTCAGAATTACAGCTACCTATAAGATATTTAGGCTAGATCTGCAATTGCACACACATACATGCACACTTGCACACATACATAGGTGCACACTTACACACATACTCAGACACTATCAGACACTGTCAGACACAAACACAAGTACACAGAAACATGCTTCCCCCTCCACAAATTACAAATATGCAAACATATGCACATACGTGAACATGTTTTAGCACACAAACAGGCCCCTTCATGAATTCACAAATATTCACATACAAACACATACGCAGATATACATAACCCCCACCAACACACACTTACACAAATATGCACACTCACAATACACACGTCTACTTATGCACATATATGCACAAATGCACACATGCACATGTATTCAACAGAAGAGGAACATACTCTCATCTGTACATTATTGTGCAAATAATCAAAAAGGCTACTGCTCATAGGAAAATTACAATTGCATTAATAGTGCATGGAGAATGTTTTCTATCACTATCCATAGTAAAGCTATGGTAGCTCTTAGTATACTTTACATAAAGGACTTAATGAAGTAATCTAGAAAGACAGTAAGGAGAGGTGATGTGTGGGCTGAGACTGGAAATGGGGAGAGTGGAACAAAGCAGCCCTGGTTTGGGCTTATGTGTTCTGCGCGTTTGCATATCCTTACTTTAAGCTTTCCTTCAACATTGAGACTGCAAACATGTTAGGGTAGAGATGCCTGTTAGCACTGGTCACCTCTCTGCCATTCAGTGTCATGAGTGAGCGGTGTTTCCTGATAAGCATGAATGTACAATTGCACACTCTACTGTGTCTGGTGACTCTGACTCTGTGTCTGTAACCTTGTAAGAACCAGATGTTATTATTCAGCCTTATAATGTAGATCAAGATGCTTGGTTAAAACAGCATAGCACGGATTGGTTGCTTGCTCAAATAGGCTTTGAAGGGACTATAGATAACCATTATCCTCAAGACAAATCGATAAAGTTTTTAAATATGCATGAGGTTGTATTTCCTAAAATGACATCTTTACAGCCATTGCATAATGCTCTTTTAATTTTCACAGATGGCTCTTCCAAAGGAAGAGCTGGATATCTTATTAATAATCAACAGGTGATTATAGAGACCCCTGGGCTTTCTGCTCAGTTATCAGAACTGACAGCGTGTTGTGTGTCTTTCAATCTATAGATAGTACTTTTAATCTCTTTACTGACAGTGCTTATGTTGCATTTTCTATACCACAATTAGAAACCTGTGGCACATTTAATTTTAATATGCCAGCTGGATCCTTGTTTTCACAATTGCAAAGTATCATTCTTGCTAGAAAAAATCCCTTTTATATTGGCCATATACAAGCTCACTCCGGTCTTCCTGGACCTTTGGCTCAGGGTAATGAGTGCATTGACAGAGCTCTCATAGGAGAGGCTTTAGTTTTAGAACCTGTAGAAATGGCTAGACGTGATCATGATAAATTTCATCTTTCTAGCCTTACATTAAGTCTCCGTCATAAGATCACAAAGGAGCAAGCAAGAATGATTGTAAAACAATGCCCTAATTGTCTTACTTTAGCCCCAGTTCCCCATTTAGGGGTTAATCCATATGGCCTTATGCCCAATTAAATTTGGCAAATGGATGTAACTCACTATGCAGAATTTAGAAAATTAAAATTTATACATGTTTACATTGATACTTGCTCAGGACTTCTTTTTGCCTCCCTGCATTCGGGAGAAGCCTCTAAAAATGTAATCGATCATTGTTTACAAGCCTTTAATACCATGGGATTACCCAAGGTCATTAAGACAGACAATGGACCAGCCTATTCTAGTAAGAACTTTATCTCATTTTGTAAAGAATTTGGTATTAAACATAAAACTGGAATTCCTTATAACCCAATGGGTCAAGGAATCGTGGAACGTGCTCATCGCACCCTTAAAAACTGGCTTTTTAAAACAAAGAAGGGGAATCTACCCCCCCCCCAGGTCCCCCAAAGCACATCTTGCCTTTGTCTTATTTGTTTTGAATTTTCTGCAAACTGATGCTAAAGGTCAGTCTGCAGCAGATCGACATTGGCACCCAGTTACTTCCAATTCCTACGCCATGGTTAAGTGGCGGGACCCTTTAACTAATACATGGAATGGTCCAGACCCTGTTTTAATCTGGGGGAGAGGGTCAGTTTGTATTTTTTCTCAAGGAGAAGATGGAGCACATTGGCTGCCAGAGAGATTGGTGAGACAGGTAAACACACCCTAAAGCTGCTGGTAAGTATAATTAATTCACAAAGGCATTCCCTAAGCTGCTTCTCACTTACTTGGGAAGAAAGGTTCCTTTGTGTTCTTGCAGTTAATTTGCAAGCCAGGCCTCTTGCCTGAAGTCACACATTTGCAATCAAATTGAACACCTTGGGCCTTCTGATACTGACCAAACAGGTTTTTTTCTCTTAATCTCCTTTTGTGCTTCAAACAGGTGTCTCTCGGATTCAACACTCAGAAGATCAGCCTCTACAGCAATGGCCACCAGGATGAAGATGGGTGGCTATAAAGGCCAGCCAGCCAGCTGGTATCCACAGAGCATTTACTTTACCAGTGGATCCTCAAAAATGAGGCTGCATAGTATTCGGAACTATGCATGTTTGTTAATATAACAAACATGGGCATCAGTTTGAGGTGCGAGGCGAGGCACTGCAAGGGAAAAGGAAAAAATCCTGCCTCCGAATTTCCCTGAAAAGCACGTCTGGTTGCATAGGGGTTGACATTAAGAGACTGTCCTTAAATTATTAAGGCAGTCTATTTCCCCTCCCCTAAAAAAGATGTCATTTAATGTTTAAGGGGGTCGGACCTCTGTTTTTCTTCACTGGTAAAGACCCATCGTCCATTGGTCGAATATATTTATATCCACTGAGTTGTTAAAAATTAATAATTAAGGGAGAATTGTCCCTTCCCCCACAGCATTGAGCTGGGTGGCAGCCCCCACTCTTCCGCTGGTGTTATCTCCGGCCCTTGTTCCTTGGGAACAATACAGCGCTTTCACCTTGAGGACCAAGACTGCCTCAGGGCAGTCTCACCTGGAAGCCAGCAGAGACCTGCCAGACTTGAAGCAGGCGACCCGCTGAGAAATGGAGCCAAGGAGTTCTAGGCCTGCTCCTTGATGTTGGGGGGCAGGGTTGTTTTCTAAAGACTATATATCTTGGCAAAATAATATTAAAGTCAGTCTTGATCGGCAACTGTTGCCTCGACTCAATTTCTCTTTCGTCCCCTTCCTGTGTACCCCCAGAATTCTCTTCCAGGTATCCGGTTCGCATGTGGCTGCGGGCGGCTACAAGCGGTGTTTCCTGATAAGCATGAATGTACAATTGCACACTCCACTGTGTCTGGTGACTCTGACTCTGTGTCTGTAACCTTGTGGTTTCCGTTTGTTCTCCCATGGAATAAATGTACAACATGCTCAGGAAATCTCTTAGTAGGCAAAGCTTGACTTCCCATTAGTACAGCCATCGATTTTGTCAAGCCAAAGTGTTACTATTTCACAAATATAAATTGTAGTTTATGGTGTTATTTTTCCTGTTGGTTTTAAGTCTTCTTAAAGAGGTAGCTGCACCTACTCTCCCTGGCAGATTGTTCAAGCACCTGGCAGGGTCACCATGTTCTCTGTCTTCCTCTGTTTATCCATTTGAGTGAATCCCAAGTGTCAGGGCAATAGTCTTCTTGTAGTCATCACAAATAATCCTTTGATCTACTTATGTTGCCTTCTACTGTGGTCTTCAAAGATTCTTGTTAAAAATTATAGTCTAGGGGCTGGAGAGATGGCTTAGTGGTCAAGAGCACTGACTGTTCTTCCTGAAGTTCCTGAGTTCAAATCCCAGCAACCATCCATAATGAGATCTGACGCCCTCTTCTGGAGTGTCTGAAGATAGCTACAGTGTACTTACATATAATAAATAAAATCTTTAAAAACATTATAGTCTAATTTTAACTATTGTGATGTCATGCCTTCTTTAAAAAATCTCCTAGAAAGTTATCAGCTATGTCACTACTTGTGGCTATTATTTTGGGGAAAACAAACTTGATAAAAAATAGAGGCCTCTCGAATATAAGACATTCTAAGAAAACTCTAAGGGAAGGAGACCAGACTTTTAAAAAGCTCGACTCCTTCCAAGGTGCTTGCACCTAGTTTTAGGGCTAGTGCAGTATCACAGTAGAGAACCCCTTCTCCCCAGGTAGATGAAGGCAGATTTTCCTATGTTCAGATGTTTTCTTGTGTGTGTGAGCTGTTCCTTCCTGTGTTTTTCTCTAGGTTATAGAATATGTCTTTCTGTCCCCTTCACTCCCTATACCTCCCCATGTGTGTGTGTGTGCACACACATGCATGCACACATGTGTGTGCATGTGCATGTGCATATGCGTGTGTGCATGGTGTGTGTGTGTATTTGCATGAGTGTACAAGTTCTTAGAACAATGTTTGGCAAGTCCTAAGTCATTTCCATAATGATAAAGAAAGTACTGTAGATTGCTAATGTTAGAGGTGGCATACACTATGTGCACACTATGAAAAAGTCTACAAAGGAATGATATGTGACATCACTGTTCTCACAAGCTCACCACACTGGCCCTCTCCTCCCTGTGACTAACACTGCTTGAGAATTTACATCATGGTCCCTTGTTTGACTTGCACTGAGTGAGATTTTTAGCAGGGGATTTCTCTGCTGTGGACATATGGATGGAGTGGTTATATCCAGACTTGCCAAGGAACAGTTGTTTAAAAATTCAACTTCCTCAGATCTCTCCTGAATTCCATTGAGCAGCTCCCTGAGAGGATTAAGTTTTCTCAGTTTCTTCATGACTTGGCTCAGCTGAGTTTGGAAGTCATCAAACTGGAATATAGTGGACTCAACAAAGACAGAAGATCCTGATTCTGCCAAGTTAGTTCAGTCAGGTCTAGAAAGAAATCACGATGCATGAGTTTTGGTGGTGGGTTAAATGAGTAGCTTGCCTCTCAATGTAAACTGAAGATTCAGGTGACTTTTCAGTCCTATATTTCTCCTGGTGCATGCACGTGAGTATGTTTGTGTGTGTGTGTGTGTGTGTGTGTGTGTGTGCAAGTGTGTGTGGTGTATGCATGTGTGGGTATATGTCCATGTGTGTATGCATGCATATATGTATGTGTATATGCATATGTGTATATGAGTGTGTGTGCATGGCAGTGTGAGCATGTGTGTGCATTGTGAGTGTATATGCATTTGTGTATGCATGTGTGTGCATGTGTGCACATGTGTGTATGTTTGTGCATGTGTGAATGTGCACGTGTATATGCATGTGGATGCTCAAAGTTGGAATCAGGTCCTCACACTTTCACAGCAGGCGCTTTACCATCCAGGCAATATCCCCAGCCCCTTATTTATCTTAATAATTAAAAGTAATGCATTTACATTTTAGTTATCAATAATTAAAATTCTTTGTTAGCACTTTATACCTAACATCTTTTTAAAATGTAGACATATTAGGCAGCTGAGCTGTCTAGTTTTATGCCAACTTGACACAAGCTAGAGTTATCTGACAGAAGGGAACCTCAATTGAGATAATGCCTCTGTATGATCCAGCTGTAAGGCACTTCCTTAACTACTGATTAATGGGGGAGGGCCTGGCTTATTGTGGGTGGTGCCATCCCTGGACTCCTTGGCCCTGGGTTCTATAAAATAAGGCAGACTGAGAAAACCACGAGGAACAAGCCAGTAAGTGGCACCCCTCCATGGGATCTATATCAGCTCTTGTCTCCAGGTTCCTGCTCTGCTTGATTTCCTGTCCTGACTTCCTTCAGTGATGGACTATAATGTGGAAGTGTAAGTCAAATAATCTCTTTTCTCTTGACTTGCTTTTGGAAATGGTGTTTCATTACAGCTATAGAAACCCTAGCTAGGATACCTGCCTAGGGAGTTCAGCAGGTAAGGGTCCTTGCCACCAAGCCTAATGACCTGAATTTGTTCCCTAAACCCAAGTCATGGAACGGGAAAACTGAGTCTGTACTGGCACATGCTTACTCCACAAGTTAATCGTACTATGAAGGAGTCACAGTGGTGCTGATTCCCCCCAGTATCTGAATGCTGAAAACACTGCCTTGTTCTTTCTTTTTTAACAAAATGAATGTAACAGGAATCTATTGTGACTCATAAACTATGTAAGAGAAATAGAGGGCGCACATCAATGTGTGATATCTAGAATTATTCAGAGTGGAAAAGGAAAACCTTAATAATGGGTTTTAATAGAAGATGATTTTTTTTCTTTTCTTTTCTTTTTTTTATTTTTCTGATATTTAGTAGAGGGAAGGGCAAAGGCATGTAATACAGCATATGAGACAGCACATGTAATAAGGATACGTGCTCCACTATGTTCATAGCAGCCCTATTTATAATAGCCAGAACCCGGAAAGAACCCAGATATCCCTCAACAGAAGAATGGATACAAAAAATGTGGTATATATACACAATGGAGTACTATTCAGCCATTAGAAACAATGAATTCATGAAATTCTCAGGCAAATGGATGGAGCTGGAGAACATCATAATAAGTGAGGTAACCCAGTCTCAAAAGATCAATCATGGTATGCACTCACTAATAAGTGGATATTAACCTAGAAAATTAGAATACCAAAACATAATCCACACATCAAATGAGGTACAAGAAGAACGGAGGAGTGGCCCCTTGTTCTGGAAAGACTCAGTGTAGCAGCATAGGGCAAAACCAAAACAGGGAAGTGGGAAGGGGTGGGTGGGAGAACAGGGGGAGGGAAGGGAGCTTATGGGACTTTTGGGGAGTGGGGGGCCAGAAAATGGGAAATCATTTGAAATGTAAATAAAAAATATATCGAATAGGAAAGAGAAAGACAACTGTATTTTGAACAGGCCTACAATAATTTTAAAGACATACTATTGAAACAAATTATGTATTCTGCTTTTCATTATCTAAGATAAAACAGTATAATCGAGAAGTATATAAATAAAATAATAATAATATAGTTTTTTTTGCCATTTCAAAAGGCTTTTTTTCTTCTTCTTTTCTTTCAGTTTGGTCTCCCAGAGTGAAATCGTTAATGTGCTTTCACGGTAATGGTGAAGATAAATGTTCGGGAAGACGTCTTTTATTTTTGTAAGGGGAAAACAGAGGTGTACAGAATTTGCCCTGAAACCCAACTCCTAGATGGGAGGCATCTGCAACTCTATTACTAGGCGACTTCTCAAACACGCTGGTGCTATGAGACTCCTCTGTGCAGTTAGTCACACTCCGAGGTAAAACCTGTGTGGGAGTTTCTAGACTCCACAGCCCACTTCTCCTGATAAATGAACCTCACACCCAGACACGCCATTTGCCTTTCTCTTCCAGTGTGCGGTATTTTATTTGATGAGGATCAGCATGTACTGGTCTGGCCGGAAAGGAGTTTGAACCTATTTCTTGTTTTGATTTAGCATTAACTGCACAGTGCAGTCAATGAGAAAGAACATTCAAATTCTCACATCTGTCTCCTCAACAAGTCCCAGTGCCTTCTGGGAAATAATAATAATAATAATGATAATAATGATAATAATGATAATAATAATAATAACAGTAGCAGCAGCAGCAGCACTTTGCTGCGCACAGAGCCCAGCTTATCGTCTTCCCACCCTCTCTGTCTCCTCCTCATGGACCATCCTAGGGTTTCTGCACTAGTGTTTGATCCCCACCTTTGAGGTATTTTGTTGATGCTGTTTGTTGGCTTGCTTTTGGCTTGGAGGTAATTTTTGTTTGTTTCTCTGTTGTTTTTCCCCTACCATTCTTCATAATGAGCTTTCTACTTTCTAAAGGAAGACTCCTGGATCCCAGCCACTGCTGCCAGTAGTGTCTCAATCCTGGTCCCCCTCCAGCTCTGCTTGCAGGCCCTGGAGTGCTGCAGTGCATCAAGCTGTCACTCAACCAGCAAGCTCTCCATCCCCTGGTCTGGGCTGGCTGGCTTCTCTGCACTCACTGAGTGGTCCTCAGATAAGCAAAGTCTCCCAGGCTCCCCTTCCTCACTCTAGAGCCATCATTGGCCAGCGAACGAAGAAATGACTTCCTTTTGCAGAGTTACATCCTGAAAATTGTCTCATTTTTTTTTAAACTATTCAATTCATGAGAAGTGTGAAAAGAAAAGCCCAGGTTGTTTTCTAAAAATAAAGAATGAACTCCCATCTATTACAAGATCAAGTATAAGCATTATTGTTTTAACTTAGTGTTAAGCATCATAGAATTATTGTTTGAGATGTAATTTAGCTATATCTGCATAATAATGCAGCTAAAAATAATTGGAATGTCTTTTACTGGTTGGAGAAGTATAGTCTTTTAATTTCATTTATTGTGTTTCCTCTCTCTCCTAGCTGTATTTCCTCTTCTGACTGAATCTTCAGCTAGCATCCAGAGGCAAGCTACTCATTTAACTCACTAAAATCCATGCATCTGAACTCAAATTAGCAAGGCAGCATGAGGGGCAGGAGTATGGCATATGGGAAAGAATGCTTACTACTCAATAAATATGGTTATCAATTCTACAATCAGCATTCTAATATGCCAAGTTAGTAAATATTCACAGAAGGGAGGCTTTATCACCTAAGATGAACAGGACACAGAGGTGGCAGAGAGAGCAAACAGGGATTAGAGATGCCTTTGGAATCACTTAGACCATTTTTGACAGTCTTGTTATGCTGCATCAGGCTGGTAGGAACCCCATGCCCAAGTGACTGCCCCTCCTTCATGTATGAAAAAGCTTAAAGTAGAGTCCCATGCTACTGTGCCTGACTCGGTTATGACTTTCACTTTCCATTTGATTGTGTTTACATCCTATAACACACATGCCATTCTAGTACAACATGATTGAGGGTATATATAATGCCCATGTGTATAGACCTACACTGTAATGAGACGCTGGCCATGGGGCACAATGTATAAGTACAGAGAGCTTCTTGATGAACCGGTTAACAAACAATATTTTATTGAAATTATGTTTGGAGAAAAACATTCCAACATGAATCAAAAAATCAACAAAATAAAAACCAAAGTACTAGAATGTACTTAAATGACCTATTAAACCCTCACCTGGCATTTCTGCATAAACCGTTTGTCAAACTGAACTCAGTTCCTAGGGGACATTACGTATAGTTTCATATGTGTGCATACACAGAATCTAATTTAAATATGCAAAATTAGTATAGTGAAAAGAATGAGCTAAACTTCCCCTTTGAAATTCTCCCGTCCTTCTGTGTTCCCAGCGCCCACAGCTCCTCTGGTAGGAAAAAAACAATGTCGATCCCTCCATTTGGTTTCTTGGGGTACTTGTTTAGGATTCAGGGCATCTAGCAGGCTCTTTCGAATGTGCTTTGGCTTGGGGATACAGGGGAAGAGAGTGGCTGCTAAGAGTGCCTGGTGGCCAGAGAGAGCACCTGGCATCCTCTAGTCTGGCGCTCTGGGCTCAGGTTGGGACCTGGGCAGTGTGCAAGAGCTACCCAGACCTCAGGATACTGAGGTTTGCCTCTGACATCCCCACCCTGTCAGGCCGGAAACCAGGGGACCCCAGGTTTTCCCAGTCAGTGTCTGCCTTTCCCTTCCTGGAACTCCTACAGCCAACACTAAGGGGCACCAGAGCCCTGGACTGTAGTGCCAGCCTGGAGGGCGCTGCGGAAGTCCCAGCGCAGAGGAGCCCACCCAGCGGGCTGGGCAGCAGGCACAGAGAGCAGATGCCCCAGGGCCCTAGGGGTCCTCTGCAGGAATCCTCCGAGATTAGGGCCCTCAAGCTTAACGCGGGTGGTGTGCTTTCCCGGGGCTGTGGCGACCTTTTGTTACCGTTTACTTTGGAGGAGAAAACATGGTCAGACATGGAGTACAATGTGGTCATAGCTGCAGCACACACACAGGGCCGGGAAAGCAGCACCGTGCAGGCAGACACACAGACACACACACCCCGCACCCTTTCTGACCCATAAAACCGATTTAGGACAAAACCCGAACGCAATGGAGCTCTCTAGAGACCCAAAGAGCCTTCAGACTGACTCTGCAAAGTCACCTCGCCCCTCCCCTAAAATCCTTGTCTTGCAGAAGATTGTCTAGCCAGGGAAATGATACCCAGTCCCTTGTCCCCAACAGGGACCTCTTAGCTGCCCTCTGGTGTCTTGGACTTGTCCCCTGGACAGCGGGGTAGGAGAAGCTGGAGACCCAGGACAGCAGCCTTGGCCACTCGGCCCAGGTCCTGACTCTGAAATAAAAAGTGGGGAGGAATCGCAACCCCTGGGCAAAAGCCTGGGTGCACAGGACCCGGAGTGGTGGCAGACAGTGGGTCTCCAAGCCGCCGCCCGGGCGCGTCTTAGTCCTCCTCCCCGGGCTAAGCCGCTGTCACTGCACCAGGATGGAGAGACCTCGGGGCGGGAGAAGATGACGCAAAATCCAGTGCTCCCCCCAAAAAAGTGTGCCTCTAGGACGAAGATGGCGGCAACTTAGCCCGGGGACTGAAGATGACTGTGGCCTCCGGAGGCCCAGAGCAGGAGACTCGGCCCCCGGCGGCGCCCGCGGGCAGACCTGCAGCGGCCGCGGCGACAGTCGGAGCGCGGGGTGGGGGGTGGGGGGGAGGGACAGCCCCGCCGGCGGCCGCCCAAGCTCGGGGCGCGGGGAGAGCCAGCGCGAAGTAGGCGCGGGAGGCGGAGGAGAAGCCAGCGACGGAGAGGAAGGAGGAGGAAGAGGAGGAGAAGAGGAGGAGGAGGAGAGGAGGAGGGGAGGCGCTCCGGTCGCCGTCAGTGGGCAGCAGAGACGCGGCATGCCCCTGGCAGGGGAGAGCGGGCTGTCCTCAGCTGGGCCATGGGGACCCGCGCGCTGACAATGCCGGGGTGATAGGAGCAGCGCCAGCCACTCTGCCACCTCCACCACCATCACCTCCCGCACTCAGCCTCCCCACCGGCCAGCACAGCACCAGCCTCCGCGTCTCTCTCTCTCTCTCTCTCTCTCTCTCTCTCTCTCTCTCTCTCTCTCTCTCTCTTATTGTCTCCCACTCTTCAGGGGATGGGGTCGGCTGATGATTAGGTCGGAAGCAAGATCTTCCTCCAAAGT
Organism: Apodemus sylvaticus; assembly: GCF_947179515.1. Taxonomy (NCBI): domain Eukaryota; kingdom Metazoa; phylum Chordata; class Mammalia; order Rodentia; family Muridae; genus Apodemus; species Apodemus sylvaticus. The sequence continues at coordinate 5,389,996 of NC_067489.1, read as the reverse complement.
ATGGTAATATTTATGTAGGCAGAGAGAGAGAGAGAGAGAGAGAGAGAGAGAGAGAGAGAGAGAGAGAGAGAGAGAGAAGAAACGGGAGGAGGGGATACGGAAATTAAACCCTTTAAGTCAATGCATATTGTGGTGACACCGGCACAGGAGCCCTCACGGTGGAGTCGGCCAGGGCTGTGCGTTCCCAAAATATGACCAGGGGTGCTTGGATGTGTCGGCAGTATGACGACGGCTTAAAAATCTGGTTGGCAGCACCCCGGGAGAACGAAAAACCGTTCATCGATTCAGAGCGGGCTCAGAAATGGCGACTGTCTCTGGCTTCTCTCTTGTTTTTCACAGTCCTGCTCTCTGATCACTTGTGGTTCTGCGCCGAGGCCAAGCTGACCCGGACCCGGGACAAAGAGCATCACCAACAGCAGCAGCAACAGCAGCAACAGCAGCAGCAACAGCAGCAACAGCAGCAGCAACAGCAGCAGCGACAGCAGCAGCGGCAGCGACAGCAGCAGAGGCAGCGACAGCAGGAGCCCTCCTGGCCCGCGCTCCTGGCCAGCATGGGGGAGTCCTCGCCCGCCGCCCAGGCACACAGACTCCTCTCCGCCTCCTCGTCCCCCACCCTGCCCCCCTCCCCGGGAGGCGGCGGCGGCGGCAGCAAGGGCAACCGAGGCAAGAACAACCGGAGCAGGGCTCTTTTTCTAGGAAACTCTGCCAAGCCGGTGTGGCGCCTAGAGACTTGTTACCCCCAGGGCGCCTCCTCCGGCCAGTGCTTCACCGTGGAGAGCGCGGACGCCGTGTGCGCCAGGAACTGGAGTCGGGGGGCGGCCGCGGGGGAGGAGCAGTCGTCCAGGGGCTCGCGGCCAACTCCGTTGTGGAACTTGTCGGATTTTTACCTTTCGTTTTGTAATTCCTACACACTTTGGGAGTTGTTTTCGGGGCTGTCCAGTCCCAGCACTTTGAACTGCAGTCTGGACGTGGTGCTCACGGAGGGCGGTGAGATGACCACGTGTAGACAGTGCATCGAGGCTTATCAGGACTACGACCACCACGCTCAGGAGAAGTACGAAGAGTTTGAAAGCGTGCTGCATAAGTACTTACAGTCCGATGAGTACTCGGTGAAGTCCTGTCCTGAGGACTGCAAGGTAGGGATAGTGGTTCCTTTCCCCTCCACTGTGGCTTTTTCTTGTCCGATTCCTCTATCTGGCTCTGGTTTTGTAAGTTTAATCATTGTTGATCTGGCTATGAGAACTTGACTTTCTGATGGAGTTGGGGACATCTGGTAGGGTGCTGTTGGCCCGAAGCCTTCTTTTCAGCTCTCGCTCTTGGTACATCAGAGAAGTCCATCTTCTAAGATAACAAAGTCAAGGCTTGAGCTGTTTCTTCGAGCTTTGCAGTTGGCTCGTTCTCTGTTACTGCTAGTCAGGGAAATAGAGAGAGGACCAATGCACGCAGGTAGCCAGAAGGGATCTTCTGGTGAATCTGCCTACATCATTTCTCCACTTCTAACATAATGAAGTTGGTTGGCCAGAGGAACAAGAGAAAGTGTAGTTGTTGATGTAGGGAGGAAAGCAGCCAAATGTACACATTTTGTGGGTTTGTGGGCTAGCTCTTGTTCTTCAGTAAGTCTGAAGGCCTGTTCTCTTTAAACTTCCTGTTTTCTCTTAGACATCTGTGTAGTACAGGCCTGTCATATGAGTAGAAGGTTGTAATTAGCTATTAATTGATTCTCAATGTTAAACTGGCAATCATACACCTTACGTAATTGCTTTTATTTTGCATACTCTGAAGAAATAGCAAATGACACATCTTTGATGCTATGAGATAAAATTCGGAGAAACAGTTAGCACATTATATTGTAATCAACAAGGACTGTGGTGACCTTGCTGATTATGATTACCAAAGGGGGAGTCTAGGCAAGTTTCTTGGAAATGGTGTGTGCATCCTGGGCTGCTGGAGGTGCCGCTCTCCGTGGTGCTGAAACGGGGCTCGTCCAAGAGAGGCCTAAAGATGAAGAGGCTGCAGTGACCTTTAGCTGGGAAGACATGAGGACAAGATCTTGTAGGTGTGGGTGTTAGCTTTTCCAAGCAATTAAAACACAGACACACACACACACACACACACACAAGAAAATTGTATTGTTGTTTCAAAAGAAATTAGAGACATAACTTTTCTTCCCTTTCCGACGTCCCCAACCCCCAGAGCTCAAAGGGCCTCCTCCCCTTGCTTTCTGTGGAGGATGGGTCAAGAGTCACACAGACCAAAGGAGTGTGCTACTTAACTCAGGGCTCTTAGGTGAAGCCAGAAGAGCTCAGCTCTAAGCCACACCTATAGTTTATCTAAACTTAAGCTAGCCTTGATTATAGGTTTTATTTCTTTCCTTTTTTTTATGATCAGAAACTTTGGACTGTCATTAAAAATAGTCAGTTTATCACATTGATGAAAATTTTATTTCAGTGGATAAAACAACATTTAAGTTCTCTATGTATGTTTTGAACATGCCCATAATTCATTCGTAGGAAGAAAAAGCATCGTTAATGACAGAAACTAACAATGAATGACTAATGCACTGTTATTTGTCCTGATGGGGCTGCTGCATGAAACATTAAGATAAGGAAATGACAGATAATCCCACGACTAGTAAAAGTATGGCATAGATTCCGATAATTTACAGTTAGGGGCCATGATGAAAATTTGACTTTGCACGTTCCCTTGACAGTGAGCGCTCACTGATGTGCTTTGTAATTTTAATTTGATTAACTCAGTATTTGAAAGAGAGTCTGTGCTGTCAGTGGAATGGAGTCATTCCCTACCTCAGAGGAAGTGTGCAAATATATCACGTTTCTCTTTCTCTTCATCTGAATTAATTCTCAACATGGAATTTATATCGTCATAATGGAAATGTCTACTGTAAATCTTTTATGAGGTACTCTAAGACAATACTCATATTTTTGGATAAAGTAGAATTTGTTAGCACTATAAAGTCTTAACTTTAAAAAGCCATTTCTCTTTGTACTGAAAAGTAAACAGATATACTTGTATTTCTCAGTGCAGCAGAATTTATTACTGGAGATGCCCTGGTAACATGCATTCACTTTTTGGTGGTAGAGACATGGCAAATTACTTTTGCCAGTAGGATATAATAATTTTATAATAGATGGTTTAAAAAATATGTGAATTTAAGTTGAAAGTGTTAGCATACTTGGTTTAAGTAAACTAACTGGTTAGGCATAGAAAATGATACATGTGAATTCCTTAGTTTAATGAATAATTTCTCTGATTCTGAAAAAGCCATATGTATACCTTAATACAAAGTATGAAAGTTGGTTTAACGTGACTGCTGATTTTGAAGATTATAGCTGAATTTCTAAAAAGCACTCTTATTTCAATGCAATTGCTATTGCACAATGACTACAGTCAAGATCTTTCTTCAAATTCATGTAAAAAATCATTCCTCAAATTCATGCCACCCCCTTTGGCAGTTACAAAGCCAGAGATTAGCTAAAAGGATAGGCTGTCTAAAAAGGTTGACACATTGTGTCTAAAAGTAAACACAATGTGTCTCCATGGTGGCTAACATACTCACAAAATGCAGTTTTAATGGTTTATGAATATATTTATTATAGATAAGACATATAAAATCCTATTAGTAGCATAAATTAATGGTATTTATATTTTAGGAGAAACATGTTAACTTTTTCACTGATTTGCTTCAATGACATCTAACTTTTTAAGCATATTATTGAATTTAGTTTCATATTTCCCCCCATTAGAAATATACTCTATAAAATAAGAGTGGATTAAATTAAAATTCCATGTAAATTTCTTAAAGAGCTTTTATTTGGGAAGGGGTGGACCAGTTTGGACCAGTCATGCATTTAAAACGTCTGCAAATCACATCTCATATGACTGAACAATGAACATTACCATATATATCAGGAACTCGATCACTGTGGAGGGTGAACCAGAGGATTGCAAATTCCACACCAGGCCAGCATTGCTGTAAAATAGCTTCTGGTTTGTTCTCTTCTGTTTGTTTGGTTTTGGTTTTGTTTGTTTAAGTTTGTTTGTCTTGAGCTATAGTAAGAAGAGATCAAAGAGAACCATTTTACTTTAGAAAACTCACATAACATATTAGAAAAAATTCTCTACTCTGGTGTACTATTTTTTAATCATCATGATAAATGACTTGCTATCTTTTATTTAAAAAGCAAATATTGGCATTTAGGAAGAAATGTACAAATGTATAAATATGAAACTAATACTTTATCATTTAAAGTTCTATATTACGTAAACTGGGTAGCAGAAGCTTTGGGTAATTTTCCCATAGTTCACAGCATTATCCAAAGACAGAGCCTTCAGCATATAAGAAGAATCTGATAAACATCAAAATCTCCAAGTTAGACAATATAAAAATGACATTTTTCAAGCTCCAATTTACAAATATATATAATTTTCATGCTTGACTTTTACAAGCTTTTCTCTTCTTATTACACTTTTAAATTAAACCATGAGCATTCTGGAAAATGTATCCTATGTACATGAGGTTTGGGGTGACGTATATTTTGTGTTACCTGTAAGCATTTGTTCCACTGACAGCATTACTTACCTAAGATACTTTCAGATACTTGATGAGAGATCACATATTTGAGATTGAATTCTAACATAGGACATGGCAAAATCTAAAGATCAGTTATGTCTGTGTAAATTGTCATCTTTGGGGCCCCAAGAACACATGGACTCTCATTGCTTTATTTTTATGATCTCATCATATTATGCTTGTTAATTGTTTGCATTTAGCAAACACAGACTAAACATTGCCTCATGGCAATGAGCTTGAAGTTTCCCTAATTCTTTAGATTTTTCCTTTTCATTCGGAATCGCTCAAGTTGCTCACAGTGCCACCCATTTTGAAGTCACAGAGCTGTGGACTTTGATACAAGTGAGCAGACAAAACAGTTCCGGTGATGGCTAAAGTTCATTGTCAATGTGAAGCACCAGGGAAGACAGACCCTTAGTTGAAGAATTTCCTCCAGTGTATTGGCCTTTGGGCATGTCTCCCAGGCATTTTCTTGATTGGTAATTGATGTAGGAGTTGCCATCCCAAGGTAGGCCTAGGGTGTATAATGAAGTGTTGTGGATACCCCTGGCTTGTATTTTAATGCTAATTTCACTCCTTAGAGGGCCTGCACTTGAGGAGTTGTGAACCTCCCCCACTTTAACTTTTCAAATAAAGGCTTGAGCCAGTGATTGGGCAGGAGAAAGGGGGAGGAGCTGAGATTTTGGGGAGGAGAAAAATGATTTTGCCTGGGAACGGGGAGGAGCTATCAACAGGATGGGGGAAGAGCTAACGGGGGGGGGGGGGGGGGGGGAGAATCTACAAAGAGGCTGCAGAGAGAGAAACTCATGGCCTGGAGAAACCACAAGTTATACAGGATAATATAGATGGGAATAGAGTAGTGTAGTGGGAGATCTGCCCAATCTAGGCTTATAGCTTGTATTGTTACTGATTGAGTTGAGATTTCTTTTACTGGGTAATTGGGTTGGAAACAAAGTATCAACAGCAAAGAGCCAAATTGTGAGTCTGGATGCTAGCTAGTAATCACTGTTCCTCCATGGACTTGCTTTAGTTCCTGCCTCCAGGTTCCCTCGTTGAGTTCCTGTTCTGACTTCCTTGATGGTGGTCTGAGACATAGTAATGTAAGCTAAATAACCCACTTCTTCCCAAGTTGAATTTGGTCAGTGTTTTATCACAGCAACAGAAATGCAAACTAGGATAATGATAGCATGTATTCTTGCTTATTTTGATGTTGTGTTCTTAAACGTCATAGAGAAATGTTTTTTAAAAAATATTTATTCATTTTAATGTGTGTGTGTGTGTGTGTGTGCGCACACATGGGGCGCACACACGCACGCGCCCCATGTGCACTTAAGCTTCTACACAGGTCAAAAGATACTGTATGGATGCTGGAAATTGAATCAAGGTTCTCTGAAAGAGCAGAAAGTGTTTTTAACAACTGACTATTCTCTCCAGCACCAGGAAACAGTTTCTGGAAAGAAAAATCCAGTACCTTAAAACTGCTTCCATTCCATGTTTTAACCTGCACATTATTTTGCTGTGACTGCACACATGTCAATGTCGAGGAATAGATTTCCACTTAGATTCTGCTACTTTATTATGCTCAGTCTTGTTTGTAATTGAATGATTTTTCTACTGGATCAGATGGTCTGGTCATGCAGATTAATAGGACCGCTTTAAAGTCAAAGATACCATCAAGATCTTTTTATGACTCAGATTTGTGGTTTTAGAAATATATTTTGTAATTGCTGATTTATCATTGGCATTCCCCTCCCCCTTATAGAAAAAAATATGCTTCAATATGAATTGTCTGCAGTATTCTAGACTGAGAAGCATGTTTTTACTCCAGACTTGTAACTGGGTCAGATTAGACGCTATATAGGACATAACCTAGATGCTGATGTATGTTGGTTTTAATCACTTTTTTTGGATGAGGTCAGTGTTTGCTTATGCAAGGTGAGTTAAAGTGCAGAAGAATAGGAAACCTAGCAGAGATTTCAGCCCCATACTCCCTCATGTGGAAACTCTAAATCACTATGTTAATTTTTCTTGCTGAACTTCCTATATAAGAACAACATATAAATAACTGTTTCAAGGAACATAATATTTTGGTTTGGGTTATCTGAGCTGATGCTTTAATTTCATTTTTCATTAAAAATGTCAATCCTATAATGCTCCAAGCACTTTGATGCTTGTATTGGTTTAGGTCTTAAAGATAATTCTTCAATGTCACTGGACATAGAGTGTACATCAGTGCCCATGGGGCCATGTTGGAGGACCCTGGCCATCTTTAGAAACCCTGACATCTAGAGATTCTGATGTCTTTTATCTGATGTGTGTCATGTGCCTGGGTGTGTTTAAAATGGAATCAGTGAGTAATAGACTCAGCCCAGTTCTTTTGGTCCTTATGTCTCCATTGTGCATAACAATTGCAGTAAAAGTTGAACCAGCCAAATACTTTGTGGAAAGGTATCATGTACACAGAGGCTCGGGGGCAGCAGGCTAGTGAGGAGGTCAAGGGAAAAGATGTGTAGTGAGCTACCTGATGCCAGGCGAGGTAAGAAGGCAGAACAATCTTGGGGCTTTGGAAATAGCTGGTTATGAAAATGCCAGCCTGAGGCCTGGCTTCTTGCTGGGTCAAGTCCTCACCCATGTTCACAGAACGGGTTGAACACTGGACTGCAGAACTTCAGTAACAATGTTGGAGATGCACCCACTTCATTCTTCTTCTTCTAATTCTATCAGATTGGAATATACAGACCCTGGACTTTATTGAAGTGTATGGATGGTTTCCAAGGCAACCTGGCGGCCTTCTGTGTTACTTCCTTCAGCTCATACCCGTTCCTTCCTCATCTACTTGCTTCATTCGACATGGAAAATCTTTCATTTTTGACATTTTAAAAAATAATGTTAATAGGCCATGGGTTTTTTTTTTTTTGGCTGTTTTCTATAGCACTACAAATTCATATATAGTCTTTTTTTAAAGACACACACTGCTAATGAACATGGGTTGATTTAGTTCGGGACATACTTTCTTCCCTCTGGAAGTAATTATGAATAGCCATCATTTTAATCACATATTTAATATACTTCTTAAATGACATATTCTAATGTACTCTGATATTTAATATTCAAAAGAACATAAGGTTGTAAGCAGTGAATAGTATAAGCTATATATTATACTAGAGGTATGGAAATATTTATTTGTAAGTGATAATGATTTATTCCCAGGCTTCTTGACAGTCTGCTTCTATACTCAGGTATTTATAAGCAAGATGCTATGGTAGTGATCCCTGAACTTAATATCTTATCATCCATTGCTATTCCATTCATATTTAAGGATAGCTTTGATGTTGTTAATGGGGTCTCCACTTTTGTGTGGGATGAATGAATGTTTATGACTTTAGCCTTGGTCCTTTGGGTTTCCTTTCTTCTTGTTGCTGTTTCTGCTTGCTGTCACCCAGCATGTCTTTGCCTGCCACTTGGAAATGGATCTGTGTGTCCTACTGGAAATGGTCTCATGGGAAATCTAAAGACTAGAATTCTTTCTTCTCTGCAACTCTCTTAAAAATGGATTGGTCTTTTTCTTACTGAACTGTTACAGACTTTGTTAATTTTAAATGCAAACTTAACTAAGCTGTAAAGGGCAGTGGTGTTATGGTATTCTCTCTCCTAGACTATATTGTTGATGACCCAGACACCAAGTGTTAGGAGCAGGCAACAGGGCTTAGAGATGTTTACATCAGAAACCACTTCCTTCCACCCTTATGTCTGCCCTGTCAGGTAAGCCCCATGGCTGGCTGGCTTTGTTGGTGTTGGCCTCTGGTGAGGCAGAGCAGGCATATGTCAAAAGTCATTTGCCTCCTGCCTAGCATATTTAGAGAAAGAAAGAAAAACAAGACAGAGGCTGGCTCCCTTTTCTCTTTAAGGACACACTGCCAAGGCCTAGGAAACCTTCTCTGGACTTCATCTCTTGAAGATTCCACCATTTCCCAAGCAGGCTAAGCTTGGAACCAAGCTTCTATTGGATGGATCTTCGGGGAACATTTCAAACCCAAAGTTGAGAAAAAAGAAAATAATTTTGAGAAGGACACAGAGTTAGTTAAAAGTGCTATACATTGAAGAACAGACATTTAGGTCAGGGAGGGATTGGTAAATGTCTTAGTAGGTAAAGGTGCTTGCTACCAAGACTGACTGCCTCAAGTCAATGCCAGGGCCTATGTTGTGGAAGAGGAGGACCAGATCAGATCCACAAGTTGTCCTCTGATCTTCACGTTCATGTTGTGTGCTGTGGGCAGTCTACATGAATATGCCTCCCACCTCTCTCTCTCTCTCTCTCTCTCTCTCTCTCTCTCTCTCACACACACACACACACACACACACACACACACACAAATCCTCACCAAATTTAAATATGTTTTAAATTAGGTCAATGAATTTGACAAATTGTGTCTTGGTGACCTTATACTTGTCACCAAGTATTGATAAGAACATAATTTAGCATTTATGATTTAGTATATTTACTATATGATAGTATATGATAAGAACATAAGCCAAGAGGTTATGGGAGAAGGTGTAAGTTGATGGTGAATGAAGACAAATCCAGATACTTTGATTAAGTTCATCAGAGGAAAGAGAGAATGAATGGAGGTCAGCGTCCTCCAGGAAACCACTTACAGCGAAATGAACGTGATATTGGTTGTTCTTGATTTCCTCCTCAGTGTGGAGAGTGTTGTATGGCAATCATTGTTAAAGCTTTCAGAAGGGATGTGATCACATGATGAGTATGTTCTTTCACATCCAGATTCCTTCCTTCTTACCACTTACGATTTTTAAAAAGAAACAATGATTTACTTGCAGTGGTTGAAAAAATAAACATAACTTTATATATATTAGATATATATTCTATATATTATATATTCTATATAATATATATATTAGAATATACTTCCATCAAATATAAATCTCATTTCAAAGTAATGTAAAATATTGATTGGTCTTAAGTATGAAATTAACCATTATATAGCATATGCTGTTAAAGTTACTGTCTTTAGGAATGTGTTGCCCACTAAATTGTATATTTCAATAGCAAAAACCAGCTTTGAGTTTAATAGGGAAGTGTAGAGGGATGATTAGATGACTGAGTGCAGGCTTGCATTAATTTCCTGGTTTCACTATTTTCTAGTTACATGATGCTGCCTCAGAGACTGACAACAGGGACTCTATTCATCTCTTCCATAGAACATGTCTTCTGTTTACATGAAAATATTTAACCAGGATGTAGTGATTCCCAATGAATGGTAACAACACATTAAAACCCATGGCAAACAGGGCAAAAACAAATGTTGCCCTCACTTAAAGTCTGACAAAATTTTTGGTCACCCATGGTTGCCCATTTGCAGGTTTTAAGTAGACATTTCAATACCCATAAAAGTAATCCTGATGTGTTGTACAGGCCTCTGTTTCGCTTTCTGAGAAAGGCAACTGAATTATTGAGTAACCGCCAATAAGAATCTTATGCAAGACCTTGGCTGAAATAAGAATGTTGTACTGTACTTTGTTGCTGTTATTATTTTATATTAGAAATTAACACAAGTTGTATTTCATTCTGAATAGCTCCTGTAGGTGACTTAAACAAGTTGGACAGCCATCTAGAGGGGAGAGGTGAGGGTGATTGGAGTGTTATCCTCCACCTCCTCAGTTCGATCGCAGGATTAATCTTGAAAGTGTTAGGTGATGTATCTTGATAGGAATTAAAAGGTCAGGTGCATCCAGATATATTGTTGGAGATTGTGTCCAGAACTTTGACCTACTATACTTACTTGCATAGTACTTGTTAAATTTGGTGTTCTTTGCTGTATCACACATTTTCTTGGTTTGTAATAATTAGTATTCTTTTGACTGTGGAGTAGGAAAAGAAGTCTAATAGCAGATGGCCTTGGCTTTGAACCAGGCTCACTAGACATGGCAGATTTAACATGTGTCTGAACACAGAGGACAACATGGGGTCAGAAGAAGACTCATCTATGCTCTACTCATGAATGGGGTGATGTCCACGAGCAAGCAAAGACACATTAAGACACAACAAGGTCCTTTATCTTGGTGACAGTGATCATGTGGGAGAGTTTTGCTATCAGCACTTCTACTTGCTTCAAGGACATGAAAGACCCTCTGTCAGAGTTCCTTCAGTGCAGTCTGCACTCAACAGAACAGTTCTATAAAAGGATCTCAGTGCAGAGGGATATGTGGGGAAGATCAGGAGCACTTTGCTCCTGAAGACTGTCAAGTGGGATGCAGCATGGGTACTGTCCTCCATAACCCTCCATCGCATCTGTGACTTGGGATAAATGGTTGATAGATATCTCTAATGTTCCTGCTGACCTTTTAAGCTCACAGTTAGGACCTCACTATGTTAACTTTAGTGAGAATGTCCCAGGTGGAAAACAGAGTCCTTCATGGGGATAAACAGCTATTTGTTTTACACTAATGTCTTGTTCCTAACAATAGTAAAGTCACATGAAGAGAAGACTGAGCTCTGACAGGGAGGTCATAACAATGTCAGTGGGATGTCAGCCCCAATTTCCCGTTTTTGTGTTTATTGGTCTGAATATTGAAAACATGAGTAAGCCAAGCATACATTCCTATCCTGGGAGAGGTAAAAACCTGAGGTTTTTACAATCTGATTAGCACAGTCCTTCCTGCCTTGTACTCATATTGATCTCTATTACATCATCAAATAATTTTCTTGAGCAAGTAGGACTCAGGGTCATCATGGTCCTGGGGTGTGTGAGATAGAGAAGTTGTATCTTTCCCCTCTGTTTTTTCCCATTTAATTTTGACACACAGATGTAACCCTATAGCAATTTCTTTGTGGAGTCTACAACACTGAAGTCACTTTATAAGCAATTCCACTCTTTTTCTTGTTTCTTAACCATAAAGTCACATAAAGACAATTCATAAATGTATTTATTTTATTATATATTTTATTTTATTGTTTTGAGAATTCCATACATGGGTACTGGGTTTACAATATTTCTGCCCCTTCCTTTTTTACTCTCAACCTCTTCTGTGCCTCCCAACTGCCTCTAAGAGTATCAACTTCTTTATTATTGTTAAACACACACACACACACACACACACACACACACACACACACACACACCTGAGTCCATTTAGCTTTGTTCATATGCATATGCATGTTTAGGGCTGACCACTTGGGATTGGATAACCTATGAGAGAGGCTCATTCCTAGAGATTTCTCCTTTCTTAGCAGCCATTAGCTCTTCATCTAAGTGGGGCCCTCTGAGATTTCCCCCATTCACATTGGTTTGTCTATTAGTGTTGTATTATGCAGGTCCTATTTGGGCAACTGTATTGTGGAGATGTTATGAGTACAGAATATACTATTCCCATGAGGCAATTTAAAACAGCCCCATAGATTAAGAGCCAGATGGCAGTGGGTTGAAATTCTGGCTCTGGCACGAGTCATTCCCCACAACCATCCACACCCAGGGTCAAGTTATCCATCATCAATAAATGGGGTGGGTACCCTGCCCTGAGAGAGGATAAGAAATGTGCAAAGGCCTCATAGTTCCTTGTGACAGACCAAGAATGCCAACCTATGAATATTTGGCTCTCAGTGACATAGGGATGTTTTAAATTACGTTTATTGTCCACTCTGGCACCCATCTTGTGTTCATGGTCATTTGGGTTTCAATTTGTTTGTTTGTTTTAGAAGGGATGAAGCAGATGGATGGGAGGATCATACCAGAATGGAAAGAACATAAAATAATTTTGCACATAAAAGTAACAAACTTGCTCTTTCATATTTTATTATTGCTGCTGTTGCACTAACCTAAGGTCGGAGATTAACATGTTCCTGCACGTCAGAAGGATCTGGGCCATTTGTCTGAGAGGTCTGTCCTAGATCAGGCGAGCTCTGAGAGGAAGAGCAGATTATCTCTTTAAGTGTATCTACTGGGTCTTCTTTCCCAGCCACTCATGTTCCTCTCAGATTACTCTGAAAACAGTGATGGCTTCATAGAGTTGTCACCCTCCATACTGCCTAAAACCTGAGCAGGGGACAGACACCACAGACTTTGTCCTCACCACAGCCATTGATCAGCTTCACATCCAAGTCATTGTTTTGCTAGTCTAGTTGACATGCTGGGCAGAGATCATGAACTTGGTTTCCAGAGGGGATTTTATTTTTAAAGGCAAAGAAGATAAGTTCAACTTTATGAATCATAGAAGATATTGGGAGTCATCTGGGGGAAAACAAATGTTCTTTAAAAGGTTAGTCTGAATTTTAAACCATGGAAGAGCAGGATTCCCTTGCATAGAATGAGGAACTGGCTGCTCAGACACAAGGCAAAAACTGGTCCACACACAAACCTCCTGAAGCCTTGGCACCATACTGAAGTCCAAGTAATACAGTGGAGAGAATAAGAGGACCACACAGTGGGACTGGAAGAGAACCCACACAGTGGGACTGGGTAAGAGGACCACACAGTGGGACTGGAAGAGAACCCACACAGTGGGACTGGGTAAGAGGACCCACACAGTGGGACTGGGTAAGAGGACCTACACAGTGGGACTGGCAGTGTTTCATCTGACCTATCCTGTGGGCTGTCTAGAAGTGAAAGTGTTTGTTGTCTGGTCTGCCATTTTTAGTTTTGAGAGTTCCATATACAAGTACTATATTTACATAATTTCAACCCACCTTTCACCTAGTCCAGCTCTACACATATTCCTCTTATTCTCTACCAAATCCATGACTCCCAGCCCTTCTTCATTGAAAGTAGATTCTTTTTTTATACAACACACCCAGACTGCAGTTTTCCCTCCTTCCCCTCCTCCCAGCTCCCCAACTTCTCTTCTCCCCAGTTGCATTCTCCCTCTTTTTCCCTTCACAAAAAAGCAGGCCTCCACGAGGAGATAACAACCAAATGAGACACAATAAGGTAACAGAACAACATACAATAAGACAAGGCAAAAGCCCTCATATTGAAACCGGACAAGACAACCCAATATTTGGGAAAGAGCCCCAAGAGTAGGCAAAAGAGTCAGAGACATGCCCAATCCTACTGTTAAAGGGTCCTACAGAAACTCCAAACAGCCATAATATATACGCAAAGTACCTGCTGCAGACCCTTGCAGGCCCTGTGCGGCCATCTGTGAGTTGATATGAGCGCTGCTTAGTTGATACAGTGAGCCATGATCCTCTGGTGTCCAAAGTGATAGAAGACTCTTCCTTCTTAAGTTATTATTGTTACATATGTAAATGCACGTACATCATATACATATACACATATACATACACACATACATATGCGAATACACACAATCCGCTTAGTGTTGCTCTTATGTTTATTATTGACCCCTTGAAATTAGATAACCTATCAGGAAGTCTTAGAGAAAAGGTGGCTTTCCTACTCTCTTCAATAAGGATTCTAGTGCTGGGACTAAACACCATGACCATACATCATTTCCCTCCCTACATCATTTATTCTCTGGGTTTTTTTCCCCCTGAGACAGGGTTTCTCTGTGTAGCCACAGCTGTCCTAGAACTCATGCTGTAGATCAGGTTGGTCTCAAACTCAGAAAATGTGTCTGCCTCTGCTTCCCAAGTGTTGGGATTAAAGGCATGTGCCACTACGGCCAGGCTTATTCTCTGGATTTTGATTGGTTGTGTATCTCTTCATTTTTGAAGTGGCCGGCTATTAGTTATGCAGCTGAAGATGCAGTTTTTCTCCATCTCAGAAACTGGGTCTTGAAATGATCAGAATATCTGAGTAGCCTTTCGGTGTGTGTGGTTCTTATGACTAGGTTTGGACCCGCATGATCACTGTCCTCTCACTCTCCTTTCCCTCATTCCGTTTTTCCTATTTTCATTTCTTCTTTATTTGGGGGTTTTGGATTGAATCCTGGGCCTAGTGTGTCCTACAAGATTTCTGGACCCCCAAACTATATTACAAATCCTTGGATTTCTGAGAGAGGGTTTCATTATGTGGTCCAGGATGGCCTTAAACTTCCTATTTCTCTGGCCTGAGGAGAGCCCCTGCCTGATGTGTACTCATGGGCTCAGCTCTAGTGTTTTGAAAACAGGATACACTGACTGAGTGAATGTATGATCACCTTTATGTGTGTTATTTATTCGTTGATACTTTCTCATTTCTAAATGACTTTGAAATTTGGAAGATTAAGAAATCCCATTGATCATTATGTTGTCCAAGGCTTGATGAAAATTAATTCTATTATATTGATTTAAAATTGTTTTTAATGATAGGATTGTGCTGATAAAAATGTAGCATTTTTTTAATGACTTAAATTTTTAGGGATTATTTCTCAATTCTTGTTTTTAAAACAAGCAATTGGAATCTTAAACCATTTTAAAAGGTAGGAATTTAAAATCCCGGTTCCAACTGAAGAAACCGATTTAATGTTATGGGCTTTTCCTAACTCTTGATTTCTTGTGTGTGCAGCATAAAAAGAGGATAGCAGTTACAGCTGAGACAGGGAGTGTACAAAGTTTGAAACTGATGCTTTATTAATAGATTTTGAGGGGGTTGGTACCTGCTAGAAATCTATGAATCACTCTAGGAAATAAAATACACTATTTATTCATATATGTTAGTAATTAAGGCTTAATCAAATGGATGCCTAATAGTCTCACAATATTCAGTTAAAATAGATGATAGCCAAAGCCTAACAATAAAAATTTTTGTAATTTTCACAACTTAATCATTACAATATTTTTTGTTTGTTTGTTTTATCTGGATCAGGGTTTCTCTGTGTAGCCCTGGGGTATTTGGTAACTCATGATTTAGACCAGGCTGGCCTTGAGATCTGCCTGCCTCTTCATCCAAGCACAGCCACTCAAGGTGTGAGCCATTATGTTTGGCAGTCACTGTAATGTTAAACAGAGGTAGCTGGCAGACCTGTGCAACACTCAGCTGTGTGCCTTGTCTCACAAGTTAGAAGAGCCATAGAAACATTAACGTGTTAAATATATGGTTTGCAGAAAAATACACTGTCTTTATGCATATGTATGTATTACTTAAATGTCCTGGTGGTTGACAATATTAAGCTCCTGATCTTTTCCACAGTAGAGCAGAGAACTCACAAAATTAAGCATGAGTCCTTCCTGTCACCCCTTATCTGTTAGATCAACTTTTGGTCTGTATCATCCCTTTTCCACATAGGGCTATTTTATATGCCTTGAGCCTGTTTTTGTTCTAGTTAAGAAATACCATGTCTCTAACAGATGCATTGAATGAAGCACATCATTAAAACAAAATTCACAAATAACTCATCTACCACATTCCCTCCAATGTCTCCTGCTAACAGTAAAGGACTCTCCCTCAACTGCTTGTGCATGGGTGGGTGTAGCATGTTGGTCTGAGGGACCAAGATCTGTAGGTGCTCTGGAGAACACAAGTATCTTTGTGAAATTATCACACAGGTTCTTTCTCAAGGCTTAGACCCTTGCAAGCTGGACACACTACAGAACAACTTAGTATCTTGATGTGTAAGCCCTTCCTCTTGAAATGTGGTATATAGTATATAGTCTTTGTACCCTACAGGAGAAAAGACACACAGTAGAGGGACAAATGCATATTGCCTTTTAAAAATAGATCTCTAGTGGAAGCCATTCTTGGATACTTTGAGGCCTGTTATTATACAGCAATAGTAATTTAGTCACCAAGATAAAAGATATCCCACAGTGCACCTTGTTAGAAGAGGAATAAATCATCAGCGACTTCATGTGTGTGACTCACACGGATGTGCAAGAGGCACAGAATTTACCCATAAACAGGATGATTGTTTAGGCAAGAGTGGGGAGGACATGGAAGGGAAGCTTAGGAGAGTGAGAGGAAAGGGCGGAGACATCGCTCCATCCAGGAGCTGCTGTGCTGAGGGTCAGCGAGCGAAAAAAGACTTAACTCAGTTTCCTTCCCAAATGCTCTCGGTTTCAGCAACTAGGAGAAAAGTAGATTCTACTAAGATCCTTGAAATCAAGGCTGCAGTCGAAGCCTGAAGATACTCTTCATGGTGCCCCCAAGGTCTCCCCTTGGAATTATGCTTAGTGCTAAGTCACATAATTACAAAATACTAGTTCTATAAAGGATGCTGTTTGATATCTTTGTTGTTGAACAACGGGGCTTTTCATATGAGAAATATAAACACAGTATTTTATTTGTACATGCCTTTTCATGGCTAATTATGGGTTTGAAAATAACAAACAGCAGCATAATTACTCCATAGCCTGTGCTGGGGTTGTGTGCTCCTTAATCTGGCCACTTAAAGGAAGAGATAAATTGTTCATCTGAGAACCTTGCCGGGAAAATCAGCCTTGAAGCTGCCTTCACCTGTTTTCTTTTCTTCTTCTTTTTTTTTTATTAGATATATTCTTTATTTACATTTCAAATGATTTCCTTTTTCCTGCCCCCCCTCAAAATCCCATAAGCCATCTCCCCTCCTCCTGTTCCCCAATCAACCCCTTCCTGCTTCCCTGTCCTGGTATTCCCCTCCACTGGTGCATCGAGCCTTTCTAGGACCAGGGACCTCTCCTCCCTTTGATGTCCAACAAGGCCATCCTCTGCTGCCTATGCATCTGGAACTATGAGTAACACCATGTGTACTATTTGGCTGATGTTTTTGTGTCTGGGAGCTCTGGGAGTACTGGGTAGCTCATTTCATTGTTCCTCCTATGGCGCTGCAAATCCCTTCAGCTTCTTGGGTCCTTTCTCTAGCTCCCCCACTGGGGACCCTGTACTCAGTTCAATGGCTGGCTGAGAGTGTTCGCCTCTGTATTTGTCATGCACTAGCAGAGCCTCCCAGGTGACAGCCATATCCAGCTCAGGTCAGCAAGCACTTGTGAACATCAATGATAATAGTGTCTGGGTTTTGTAACTGTATATGGGATGGATCACTAGGTGGGGTAGTCTCTGGATTGTCTTTCCCTCAGACTCTGTTCCACACTTTGTCTCTGTATCTTTTTCTGTGGATATTTTCTTTCCCCTTCTAAGAGAGACCAGACTATCCATACTTTGTTCTTCCTTCTTCTTGGGCATCATTTGATATGTTTTAGTAGAATATAGAAAAAATATGTCCCTGCTGCTTCCTGCTGGTTAATTTATGACTCAGGAACCTGGAAAGGTGCACCATTCTGATAGATCCCCAAATTAAGACTAAGACAGAAAGCATTCTGGTCAACTTGAAAATAAGAATAATAATTGACAAGTTGCTGCAAACTTTTGATTAATACAACTGATGGAATAGAAATGTGGATGTTTATTTATTTATTTATTTATTTATTTATTTATTTACTTATTATTTTTTGGTTCCATGTTATTTATATCTTGTTGAGGGTTGGTCTGGTGCTGCTATGTATTCGAATGCTAAATTCTGTACCTCAACATCTGTTTGTCCCAGGACAAAGGGATTTTCAGATATACCAACCTTTGTTATGACAACCCTGCTTCCCAATTTGAAGTTAATTGGTTAATAAAAGGCTACAGCCTGTGATTGGGCAGAGAGAAGGTAGAAAAAGAGAGAAAGGAAGGTCTTGAGGACCTCATGAAAGGTCTCAGGAGAGACCAAGAAGAGAAGAGAGGGTCCCCATGAGGTTGGATGGATCATGAGCATGTGGCCAGGAGGGGTCCCTGAGGATAATCTGGGAGAGAATAAAATAGCAAATAACAAGGGAAATATGGCTGCTATGTTAGGCAGAACAGCTCAAAACCTGCATAATCTAGGCTTACAGTTTGTACATAAAATACCGAGATTGTGTGTCTTTTATGCAAGCTAGCTAGAATAGATAATTATTTTATAAGTTCTTGCCCAGACATCTTGCCTAGAATGTTAGAGCTTCAAGATGCTGTGCCTGAGAAATCAACTGTATGGGGTGAATAGCTTTACACCTCACACTGCTCTCAATAAGTGTTTAAAAACTCTTTCAAAGAGTGCCTTTATTATTTCTCAATATGTTCTGACCCATGGGGCAGTTTAGTTCATTTGAGGTGATAGCTGTTCACAGCACTTAGTGATGTCACCAAGGAGAAGAATTTGGTCCTATGAAGTCTCCTGGATAATTACCCACAATTTCCAGATAAGGGAACTAAGACCTAACTAAGGCACAAAGCATAGATTTTTTTATTTTTATTTTTATTTTTATTTTATGGGGTTTCGTGCTTTGCCCACATGTATACATGTTCACCACATATGTGCAGTGCTCAAGAAGGCCAGAAGAGGGCATGGACCTCCCGGGTTGGAGTTAACCCCAATTTTTGGGTTTTAGTGGCCGTGTTTGTTATGCTTTGAACCCAGATCCTGTGCTCTTAACCACTGAGCCATCTTTCTAGCCTGAGTGCAGGGTTCGAAGACATTTAGCTGCTATATCTGTTTGTCAACGAATACATGTTTTAAAAGATTATAGATAACAGAAGAAAAAGATGGAACAATACATTAAAATATTGCCTTAGAGAACATTTCTGTAAGTAAATGTGGATATATAGTATACATGTGACAGCAAAATAGTCCCAGCTACCCTGGTGCAGAATGGGAAGCCTGTCTAGCAGCAGCTTTCTGGGTCTTGTTGAGTTACCAAGTATAAACAGTAATAATAAAAAAGGAATCTGAAGGTGCAGCTTGTGCTGACTAAGAGCAGAAACACGGAGAGGGTTAACAGACCCTCTCTGAGCCTGGGATAGAGAATGTGCTGACAGTTCCCACTGGATGTCCTACCGTCCTTCATTGTCTGCCCATATGTAGTGACCAGAACAGCTTTGTACTGCCCTGGACCATTAAGGCATCAAATTATACATGCTTATATTTTGGAAGGAAAGTAATTTTGAGGCTATGTTAACTGTGGAATGTTGATGGACCACACACACACGTGCACACACACACACACACACATACACACACATACACACACACACATACGCACACGCACAAATACAATGTGTGACATGCATTAGTGCACACATACACATGTGTACATATACATATACTCACAGGCACGTGTACAGACACTCATTCACATACAGATACACACCACATGTGCAAGCTCTTTATCTTGAAGTCAGTACATTGATTGCATTTATGACATCAAGTGTTTTCTATCAGGGTATTCCTCTCAGAGGATCATGCTTCGGGGTCTAGTACTTTTGGTGTTACACGTATGATAAAATTATGGTCTCTGATGACATGCCTGTGAACTATGCTTTTCAGTGTTGTAGAGCATCTGTGTAAATTTTATATTCAATCCATTTAAAACTTTTTGAGGAACATTAATGGCTAACACTCTAAGAAATCACCAAAAACCAAGCTAAACAAACAAAAAAACGAAAGCACCAAATGGATCAAGGACCTCCATATAAAGCCAGACACTCTGAAGCTAATAGAAAAGAAACTGGGGAAGACCCTTGAGGACATCGGTACAGGGGGAAAGTTCCTGAACCGAACACCAATAGCTTATGCTCTAAGATCAAGAATTGACAAATGGGACCTCATAAAATTACAAAGTTTCTGTAAAGCAAAGGACACCATCAAAAGGACAAATCGGCAACCAACAAATTGGTAAAAGATCTTCACCAACCCTACATCAGATAGAGGGCTAATATCCAATATATACAAAGAACTCAATAAGTTAGACCCCAGAAAACCAAATAACCCTATTAAAAATGGGGTACAGAGTTAAACAAAGAATTCTCACCTGAAGAACTTCGAGAACCTGGAGAAACATCTTAAAAAATGCTCAACTTCACTAGTCATCAGGGAAATGCAAATCAAAACAACCCTGAGATTTCACCTTACACCAGTCAGAATGGCTAAGATTAAAAACTCAGGAGACAGCAGATGTTGGTGAGGATGTGGAGAAAGAGAAACACTCCTCCACTGCTGGTGGGGTTGCAAATTAGTACAACCACTCTGGAAATCAGTCTGGCGGTTCCTCAGAAAACATGGCATGTCACTTCCGAAAGATCCTGCTATACCACTCCTGGGCATATATCCAGAGGATTCCCCACCATGTAATAAGGATATATGTTCCACTATGTTCATAGCAGCCCTATTTATAATAGCCAGAAACTGGAAAGAACACAGGTATCCCTCAACAGAAGAATGGATGCAAAAAAATGTGGTATATCTACACAATGGAGTACTATTCAGCCATTAGAAACAATGAATTCATGAAATTCTTAGGCAAATGGATGGAGTTGGAGAACATCATACTAAGTGAGGTAACCCAGTCTCAAAAGATCAATCATGGTATACACTCACTAATAAGTGGATATTAGCTTGTAAAACTGGAATATGCAAAACATAATCCACACTTTAAATGAGGTACAAGAAGAACAGAGGAGTGGCCCCTAGTTCTGGAAAGACCCAGCGTAGCAGTATAAGACAAAACCAGAACAGGGAAATGGGAAGGGATGGGTGGGAGAACAGAGGGAGGGAAGGGGGCTTATGACTTTCGGGGAGTAGGGAACCAGAAAAGGGGAAATCATTTGAAATGTAAATAAAAAATATATCGAATAAAATTTAAAAAAATGAAAGCAAAAAAAGCCCCACAGTCTTCATTATGGTATAATTAGGATCAAGAAATATAATCAAATGAATATCTGGGTAGATGACAAAGAGACACTAGTTAATTGTCATGATAGAAAACATCATCTACTTTCAGAGAAATTTTTATTAAGAAAATTCAATAATGTGGTCACTATTTTTACAAGCAATTCCCTGAATAGAATACTATTACACTCAGTTCTTCCTTGATATTTAGATTAAAGTGAAGTACTTTTATTTATTTTTCTTGCTTTGCAATTGTAGGAAATTACAGTGTATTAGTAATTTATTTTATGTGAGAAATTCATAACACACAGGGACTTTTGGGGGGCACTCTTTTTTTTATTGAATATAATCTTCATTTACATTTCAAATGCTAAAACCTTTCCCGATTCCCCCTCTCCGAAAACCCTTAACCCCTCATCCCACCCCCTTCCTCCAAGTATATGCCCCTCCACCCAACCCACTCCCATCTACCCCCCCATTTCCCTTTGTTGGGGCCTCTATTGAGCCTTCATAGGACCAAGGACCACTCCTCCCACTGATACCCTACAAGGCATTCCTCTGCCACACTTTTGGCTGGAACTATGTGTACCCCTTGATTGATGTTTAGTCCTGGGGTGTCTGGGTGTCTGACCTCATTGTTCTTCCCATGGGGTTGCAAACACCTTCAGCTCCTCCAGTCTACCCTCTAACTCCTCCATTGGGGACCCCACACCCAGTCCAATGGTTGTCTGCTAGTATCTGCCTCTGTATGTGTAAGGCTCTAGCAGGGCCCCTCCGGAGACAACCATAACAGGCTCCTTTTGGTATGCACTTCTTGTCGTCCATAGTAGTGTTGGGGTTTAGAGACTGGACTGTTTACAGGATGAATCCCCAGGTAGGGCAGTCTTTGGTGGCTTTTTCTTCAGTCTCTGCTCCACACTTTGTCTCCATTATTGCTCCTGTATTTTGTTCCCTTTCTCAGAGGAACCCAAGCACCCCCACCTCAGTCTTTTTTTTTTTCTCTTGGGTTTCCTGTGATCTGTGAATTGTAACATGCTTATTTTGAGCTTTTGGGCTAACATCCACTTATCAGTGAATGCATACCATGAACACACAGGGACTTAGCTATGCTTATCATCCCATATTGCTGGCGTTCAGAAAGTCTTGGCAAGGCTGAACTGCATCTTAAGGCTCATCAAGGTGCCAGGGTGGACCAAATCTCACCTTGAAGTCTGGAAAGAAGTCATTCTCCAGGATCACTGATGTTAGCACACTTATGGTGAACTAAGGGCCTCGTCTCCTCACTGGAGGCTGCCCTACCATCTTAGCTACACCACTTCAAGTGGGGCACAACCAGCTGTTTGTTCCTTTAAAGGCAGCAAGGGAAAAAAAGTTTATGGGTAAAACAGATATTGCCTTCAAATAAAAGGTAATGGTGAAAGTGTTTGGTCTGTTCTGAGCATTAGTAAAAAACTCACAGGGCCTGAGCAATGAGAGGGGAGGAACACAGGCGGGTGTGAACAGCAGGAGTGGATTCTTGGAAGGAGATTTGAGCAGCTTCTAGCTTTTACCTGGACAGCCTTTGATGGTCCCAACTCAGGAGAATTGTACATCCATTCTAATCATCTTGGGCAACAAACATGCTTATTTTCCTATTTTCAACAAATATTCAGTTGACAAATTTAACTACAAAGTAGATCATCAGTATCCTTTAATACAAAATGAGTTTTACTCCACAAACACAAATACGATTTTAATAGGCATTATTCTACAGGAGGAAGTGGAATTTTTAATGAGTGGAACGGAAAACAGTCATTTTCAAGTTCTTCATCCAAATTTGTTTGTGTGTGAAACAAACTCTCAAGTTTTCCCTGAAATTATTTTGTTTTAAATTTGCTAAAATTATAAGATTATAAATGTCTCACAGATACTTTAGAAAAAATACAATCTGTTTCATTAAACTGGTGTTGGGATGAATTGAGGAGTCTTTAGGACTGTCTTTGTGGCCCTATTTAGACTGACACATTTAGACCAGTGCGGTACCACATGTGTATCAGCATGCTGTGGAGCCATTTGTCTAGACCTATACCCATGCCTCTACTTTCTGACTAAAGGTTGCAGCAGTGGGATCTGAGGTAAACATGGAGGCACTAACTATTCCTAGACCTGGAGTTCTGAAGTGCTTTCCCCTGCTCAGGCTGTGCTAACAGGAACAATTATTTCCACTGAGTCTGGTTACCAGAGATGGTTAGAGACTACATGTTTTGTTTTGAGACCATGGTTATTGTTTTTGTGTGGGTCCTTGTTATGTTTGCTTTTGCGTGAACTAACTTCCCCAATTCTTACACACCACGTAGTTTTGGAGAGGCAGAGATAACCTGAGGGGTTGGAAGTGGAGTCCTGAGCCATGTTTGAGTGTCAGAAAGACTTGTCGATCAGGATAGATACTCCTGAATTCCTAAGCATTCTCCCAAACTCAGGGTGACCAGGAGTACTTTGACTGAAGGTTTTATTCATTGTCAATATCCTACTCTGTTCACTCTCCTTCTTAGATTGTATTTATTTTTATTATATATATATATATATATATATATATATATATATATATATATATATATATATATATATATATATATAGGTGTTTTGCCTGCATGTATGTCTGTATACTCCATGCATACCTGGTTCCTGTGGATGGCAGAAGAGTGTGTAGGATACCCTGGAACTGGAATTACAGATGGTTGCTGAGTCGCCCTATGACTGCGGGGACTGAACCCAGATGCTCTGGAAGAGCAGTGAGCCCTTGAATCTACTGCGCCATCTCTCCAGCCCCAAGAACCTTTTGTGAATTGTAATGGTTTTGCTGTCTTTTTACACTTGAGACTTTCTGAAGGAACAGTCTCTTCCAGAGTGTTTTCAATTTTGTGGAAGAGTGAAAAGAGACACAGGCCATGACTTGGCCCTGAGAAATTAATTTCTGTAGGATACAGTTCCGTGAGGAATTCCTGGCTTCACATGCAAAAGGCCCTGACCCCTTCTCCAGCACCACCTGTGCACAATGTACCCAGTGAATTTCTAATGGCCAACAATGGAGTCTGGGTCTTCCTGGTTATGAAGCTGACTTTCTAGTACAGTTTTTTTGTCCAATTTTTAACTTCCAATGTAGATTTAGCATACCATTTGAAATGATTTTTCAGTGTACTTGGTATGTAAGTATTAGGAAAAGAGCTGTTGAATAGTTTTCATTTGAAAAGGTTAGTTTTAATCATATAAATTAAGAAAAGACTTCCTGGTGCAGGGAAATACTAGCACGGTCAGAAGCACTGAACTCCAAGCAATGTGTGCTCTTGAGGAGATGAGGGGGATTCAGCTATGCTTCTCTTCAGTAGCCAATTTAAGTAAAATTTCTGCTGGATCACAGTGTCAAAATCTTAATTGAATTAGAGGAAAAGAATTTCAACAGCTCCATACCTTCATTCAAAAGTACATTTTCTCCATTGTCAGACCATTGGTGCTTGTTGGATTTCCTCAACTCAAAGGGTGATTCATATAATTAGTGTATTATTATCATCATTGTTAAAGGACTGAAGGTGGTTTAACCACTTGTGATGAATGAAACAAATATGAAGACAGAAGTTCTGACAGCTGAACACAGTTACTGTTGAACAGTCTACTAAGACTGGATCCTTAGAACTTCCCTGGAGTTTATTTTAAGAATGACCTAAATAATAATAGATCCTCAAGTTCTTATTAGCATACTACACAAGGAAAGGAAACAGCATAATGGTGTGGTTTTTCAGTTTAAAGTCATGACTTGCTATTATCAGCCTGTGACACTGCTACTGTAGGGGATATTTGAGTACTATGCATGACTTTAAAATCTACTCAGATTAACAAATGTGTGAGCCAAACCCTGAGATCAGCATGGGTAGAAGGGACAGTGAGGGAGCAGAAGAGTAAGGTTTTGTGAGACCTTGTTAACTACAATGTGATCTTTGGAGCAACAGTACAGAAATGAAGTTGGAGCTCACAAGAGGCTCAAGCCTCACTTGGGCCTGCCACATCCCTTCCCCAGACAGAATTTTCTGGTCTCTATATGTCTATCAGCAAGCTGCTTAGGTAGCCCAATGAAGGAAACCTGGCTCTCAGAGAGCAGGGGCATTTAGCAGACTCCAAGATATTGATCTTTAGAGACTCAGGAGAGCATACTCAAAGAATCGAGGATCTTGAAGGCCAGGGAAGCTACTCTTCAGGTGTTGGTTTGGTTTGGTTTGGTCTGGTTTGCTGAAAGGCAGTTCTCTTCTTGTGACTATAGTGAACTGTTGAGAATTCTGCAACTTAGAAGTGATGGGCATAGCCCATTGCTTGCTGGGAGCCCTGTTGTTTTCTAGGCTAGAATGTATCACTGTTGATGTGGGTCTGCCTGGCTTCCATTATCTCTGCACAAGGTTATTCCAGGATAAATGTCTCTTTAGAATTTCTCATGATTGTGACGCTCCGATCAGAATATTGCTTAGGTCGGCCTACAGGAAGAGATGCATCATTGTTAGTGATGTTTCCTCTGGGTCAAATGACATCGTACCACTTCATGCAACAGAGTGAGAGACTTCTTCTATCTATTAGATGCTTTCTTACTTAATTTGACCCATCAGACAAAACAGTGAGTCTTGCAGATTTAAGAGTCAGCATCTCATAGCCTGACTCCACATAGCCTTCCCAATTCAGGGTCAACATCATGGACTGTCTTTTGAAAGGCAGGATTTTTTTTTTTCCAGACAGGATTTCTTTGTGTGGTCCTGGCTGTCCTGGAACTCACTCTGTAGACCAGGCTGGCCTCGAACTTAGAAATCCACCTGCCTCTGCCTCCCAAGTGCTGGGATTACAGGTGTGTGCCACGATGCCCAGCTGAAAGGCAGGATTTTGACTGAATGTTTATCTATCTGTTGAGCCTTTTAAAGACATATCTAGGTAGTTCTTATGCATTTGAATAATAGTTGATACGTTCAATGGTGTAATTTTCCATTATACAATTTTATGGCATTCATTTAGCAAATTATCCATTAAAAGTAAATAAAATAAAGGGTAGACACACATAAAATGATGAAAGTAAATTTAACAAGTTGTTAAATTACCATTAAGAATTTGTTTTAAATGTTACTGAACTTTCAGCTTGTTGCCTTCAGTCTTTTAAACATTTCATTTTCATTGAACTAAATCAAAAGCATCTGTAGATGCAGCCCTTGGGATGGTAATAATACTTTTTTTTTTTTAAATTTAGCCAATGCTACCAAAACAATAGATTGTGTTCCACATAGAGATATGGCTTCTCACTCTTCTCAGTCCTTGATCTAAGGTATTACTAACTTTATCTTGGGAATATACCAGTGTTAGAGGTATCATTTGCTTATATATTTGCTTAGATATTCAAGAAATCATATATATATCACACATATATATGATTTCTTGAATATCATATATGTATATATATATATATACATACATACACACACACACACACACATATGATTTCTTAGGTTTTGCTCATTTGTTTAAATAAGTTCTTGTATTTCTGGTGGCAAATGCCTCAACAGTCCTCAAGATTAGCATAACCATCCACCATTCTTATAGCTTTCCTGCGCAAGAAGTAGCCAATCAGCTACTTTTCCACTGTACCTTGCATTCTCATGTGGTAGTTTGGAGTGCATGTGGACCATTGAACAACACACACTTACTGCCTGCTCTAGATATCTGGCTAAAGATGAATCATTGGTCTAGACTGTAATGGATTAGGCTGTGATGTCTGGAGACAGGTGTGGCCTTGGGCCTAGCTTGTATTAGCCTTGCAGAGACAGAAAAAGGTAAAGGACCAGAGTTGTTTTTGAGACAGGTGTCTTCTTTTTCCCTGGTGATAAAAGCAGTGTGAATGAACTCTCCTCTCAGCTATGGACTGGCTATGTTTTCTAACTCTAACCCAAGAATTAGCTTATCCTTCAACTCAGGAATTTTGTTTGTTTGTAAGGAGGCCTTCCTTGCCTAGAAGTTGGATGTGGGCAAAACTACCTATACTTATGATGAAAGGCCCCATTTCCCTCTGTTTTGTAAACTTTTATGAGCACTTCAGCTGTAGCCTAATGCTTCTCTCATGATACTTTCCTGCAGTGAGGAGGTTACTCTGAAGGTGCAGAGATACCACCTGTGAGTGGAGAGGGGTCAACTGAGTAACTCTCAGAGTGACAGAGGCAAAATTAGAAAACTCCCAGGCACCTGGAAATCATTTAGGCAACTTAAAAGAAAGTGACTAGAAAAATATTCCTGCTCTCATCTGGAGACTAAATGTGAAAATAGGATTATTTCACAAAATTGAGTTTTTTTTTAAATAATCCTAAGATATTGGTGACATTTTCTCTGAAATGTAAACTAGTCCTTCTATGCTAGAGACAGAAACTTCTTGAGTAATGGTTCCACAACCCTTTATTGTATCAAGAAGTTGAGAGCATCTTATCCATCCAAGGTCATCAGTGCTGCCCAACAGACCTCTTCACAAAACAATGTTTGTTATCTTGACTGCCATCCCATAATTCCTAGCTACTTAAAATGGGACCCATGACACTAAAAAAATCTTTTCTTTTTTTTAAATTTAGTTGCATAAAGTTTAATTTGAGCATCTGCAGGGGGCTATTGGCTATTGTTTAGCTAGCACACATCCAGACATTGGTGACAATCCATCATTTCACCATACTGGGATCCCTGCTTATGTCTCTGTGGTGGAGTCAGGAAGCTTGTGCATTCTGTACTGACACCATTGCTAACAGTAAGAGGTGAAGTTGAAATCCACAGCTCCAACCATTGCTGCCCACATAAATCAGAACACATCACCTGTAGGAGAAAGTTTTCAGAGGAGCCGTTGCATCTAATTCATATTGTAAGAATCTGTGCCTCAAAAGACTAGGCAATGGAAGGTGAGATTTGAGGAGCTCATACCATGGCACAATAACTTCTTAGATGGAGTAGAAGACTGCATAAATAAATCTTTAAGTATCCCATAAGGCATGTATGTAGTCAGGCAAAATTTAAACTTTGGCCCTGTGGTAAAAACTAAGTATCTAGGCAGTTGCTTCTGACCTACTGTAATGAGACAGACTCTTGTTACACTCAACCCCTGGGTGTCTTATAAAGATTAAATATATTCAGAACAACAAGCATCTCACACGACTAGTGTTTTACTTCCCACAGAAGTGCCCATTAGGCTAGTGAAACATGTTTGTGAGTACAACACAACAGCAAACATCAGCCGCCCCCAAATGACTCCAGCCAATCACTAGTAGCTAGGTAGCCATCAATGCCCTGAGAGGTATGCAGATGATCTTGGAGCCTATAGGATGTTTGACCTGCGCATCACTTAGATGACCTTGACTGAAGGAGAGAAGATTGTGTCTATGATAACATAAACAAAATGTCAGACATAAATGTCACACAGACAGGAATCTTATTTCCAGTGACTTGCCGCATCTGAGTGAAATAACTCTCAAGTTCTTTTCAGAATGATTTTGAAATGACTAATTACAAAGTTAAGAGATGTTGAAAGATAAAGATTATATATATATATGTTTTGTGTGAGAGAGAATTATTAGCTCGAAAATAATGTTTCATTTCTTTGTGTTAAATCTGTTCAGTATGTATTCCATGTGTGTCATGAATATCTAAATTTCTTTCAAACCATAAAACTCTTTGATGAGTCATTTTGAAGGATTGAGGTCCAGTTAGTTCTAATGTGAACAACTACTCAAAGGAGAGCAAATATCTGTTGGTCAGTGCAAATCATTCTGTCTTCACTTTTTACATCTAATTTCTTTCTGTCTATACAGTTGATTCCCAAAGCAAATATAAATTCACATCATACTAGATGCCACTTATGGTATTATAAAAGCAACAGTAAAATTATATAACAGACACACTCTTACAAACAATTTGATTTTGTTAAGCTTTTATTTTCTTATTTGTAAAAGATATGTACTTTGTTTCCATTTCACTCAAATGATGTCATAAGAGTATTTTAATGTTTTTTTTTATTCTGATACCTGATTGCATGAATTGTGTCCAATATTCACAGCAGTGGTTCACTGGATAGTTTTAAGAATGCCTCTTCTTCTTCTTCTTCTTCTTCTTCTTCTTCTTCTTCTTCTTCTTCTTCTTCTTCTTCTTCTTCTTCTTCTTCTTCTCCTTCTCCTTCTCCTTCTCCTTCTCCTTCTCCTTCTCCTTCTCCTTCTCCTTCTCCTTCTCCTTCTCCTTCTCCTTCTCCTTCTCCTTCTCCTTCTCCTTCTCCTTCTCCTTCTCCTTCTCCTTCTCCTTCTCCTTCTCCTCCTTCTCCTCCTCCTCCTCCTCCTCCCCCTCCTCCTCCTCTTCCTCCTCCTCTTCCTCCTCCTTTTCCTCCTCTTCCTCCTCCTCCTTCTTCCTCTTTCCCTTCTCCTTCTCCTTCCCCTTCTCCTTCCTTCTCCTTCTCCTCTTCCCCCTCCTCATTGTCCTCTTCTTTTCCTCCTCCTCTTTTTGAGACAGGTTCCAATGCTACTTCAAGCACTCAGGAACTATTATGGGATTTAAGACATAGTAACAACTTCTTCCCCAGAACTTACTCAGACAATGTGACTTACTCAGGGCAGCATGTGGACAGCTTCTGGGGAATGTGCTGTGCAAAACAAAGTGAAACCAAGGAAACAAAGTACACAAGTAGAAAAGAGTTGAGGAGACTATCACTTAGGCTTTTTTCCCTCTTCTTCAAGAGAGATTTCTTTCCTTTTTTTACATTTTTTTAAATATGAAAACAACATCTTACATCCCTTCACATTGAGAACCAGGAAGTGGTAGTAGTGGCCCATGTGTACACTGTTTTGTGTTGTTTCTGAGCTTCAGAAGTCAGAGGGTAGAAGAGGCTTGCTTCCAGCTCTGGTAACCTTGACCCCTGAGACCCTTCTGGAAGGACAAGGAAACCAACTCCTGCAAGTTGTCCTTTGACATCCACATATATGCACTGGTATCCTGCATTCATATTTTCCCAAAAGAAGGAAAGGAAGGAAGGAAGGAAGGAAGGAAGGAAGGAAGGAAGGAAGGAAGGAAGGAAGATAAAATGGAAGAAATAAAGAAAGAAAGAAAGATATAAAGAAAATAAGATGAAACCACTCTTGAGCAGCCTCCTCCTGTTATGGGCTTTGCCTGATGCTTGCTTTACACTTGACCAGCTCTGCCTGTGTAGGACAGTACCTTGGAGACAGAAATAGCTGGGATTCTTCCTCCATGGGAAGGGCCTTAGATAGGACTGTGAACAGTGATAGATCAGTGACAATGGAAGACAGATAATTCTCATTGCCTTGACCATCATCAGATTGCCAGACCTAAAATATTATTTGAAACCTCTATATTTGTACAAATGAACAGTTATTATTGAATGTTTCCTGGCTTTTGAGCTATACTTCACTCTGGCCTGGAACTTCCAATCTTTCTGTATCAACATCTCCAGTGCTAGAATTATAGGTATAGGGTCCCATGCCCAGCTTACTGAACATTTTCTATAAGCAGAACTTTAGTTAGGGACATAAAGGGACCACATTTCACATTTGTTGAGTGAATGCATAAATGCTGCTTCTTCTTCTTCTTTTTCTTCTTCTTCTTCTTCTTCTTCTTCTTCTTCTTCTTCTTCTTCTTCTTCTTCTTCTTCCTCTTCCTCTTCCTCTTCCTCTTCCTCTTTTTCTCCTCTTCCTTCCTCCCCCTCCTCCTCCTCCTCCTCCTCCTCCCTCCCTCCCTCCTCCTTCCTCCTCCTCTTCTTCCTTCTTCTCTTCAGGAATGTTCCTTTCTGGAATAAATGGACTTATGTGATGTGTTCATTTTCTAGGACAGGGAGCTGTGTGTCAGTAGGAAAGGATTAGCAGTGATTCTAGTTAGGAAGTGGCTCTTAAACTAGACAGTAAGGATTAGAGGAATCTCAAAGAACAGAGGAGGAAAGGACTTCAGGGTAAACAGAAGGCAGAACACAGGCCCAGAATTGGAGCAGGGAGGTGTGCTGGACAGTCAGACCAGTGTCTCACATGTTGTGTTGTTAGCCTCATTTATTAGCATCTGACATTTCTTGATAGCGACTCTTTCTTTACTGTTCATGAACAGATCTGCAGCATTCCAAAGCCCTTCTATGTACTCATTCAATACAAATGCACAGTACAATAAAACACATGCTGAAACTGGAGTTCTTCTTGAAGGGTAGGGGCACCCTCCTTTCTACCTTCCCCCTGGAATATACAAGTGGGGTTCAGGAGTTCTGGCAGACATTGAAACACCAAGGCCACTGTTTAGCCAGGGGACCTGGAAGCCTGTGAGACAATGTAGACTACCCTATCTCTTAGACATAAGAAGTAAATGAATTTCTTGAAGCCAATATTCTTTGGGGATTTGCTGCTATATGGAACTGAAAATAGTCCTGAGCTACATACATTCAATATATATTGCAATCTCCCCTGAGTTCTACCATGGATGATTTATATAGAGTTAGATACAAGAAAGCTAGAACTAAGCAACCAAAGAATGAATGGGTTAAAACTGATGTGTATGGAAGAGAAGTTCCCAAAATTCTTCCTCAACTTCAGCAGAAGTAAGGATTTGGACAAGGTCCAGGACAAGGTCAAGGACAAGGTCAAGATGAGTAATTCCCTTCTACTTGAGCATACTGGACATCTGAGGATGCTTTGGAGGACAGCGTCTTGTGAGTTCATTTTAATAAATCAAGGAAAGGGAATAGAAATCGTAAATTAAAGATAACATTCAACATCTTCAGACTCTAAGATAGCCACAGAATAGCCTTAAATTTTGATACAATGCAATAAGCCGTGTGGGTTCACAAAATGCATTTGCTTTTTGCACTTCATTTTCTGTCTTCAGAATGTATTCTCCATCTTCTAAATGTTTCACGACTCATAATTGTTTATCTAGCGTGGTGTAAATAACATTTCAGAAAGATTTAAATAGTCACACATCCTATTGTATTGCAGTCTGCTTCAGGCAAGTTTCTGGCACTCCCTTAATGTTCTTACTGGCAGCAGGGAGAAGGGCAGATCTGACCTCAGAGTAGACTGTACCTGTGCTGACACTGGCCTGCCTGGGGCCTTGCACTCAGCAGTTACTGTAACTTAAACCATCTTACAGGAGGCAGAGTTTAGACCTAATTCCTGTGTGAAACTGAAGGAGAGAGCCGAAGAGCAAGATCTGGAAAGAGATTTCAGGAGTTGAAGGGATGAGGGCCTTGGACAGGGATTGAAGGAAGGATACAGTAAGTAGAGATGTCAGTACACTATTGACCAGCTATGTCATATCGGAGGTCACTGGCTGACAAGTAGTGACATCATTTTCATGTGCATGGGGTATAAATTAAATAGTGAAATAGGCCAAATATGTAGCAGCCCCTTACTCTGGTCTTATGACACATCAAATTAATTAATTAATTAATTTTCATGAAGGTGGAAATTATTAGCTTAATTCACAGGGCAAAGTTGTCTAACAACCTTGCTGGGTGGGAAGGCAAGGCTTAGAATCAGACACAATGCAGAAGGCTTTTGCAGCTAAAGATAAGGCACCTGCAGATTCAGGAGGGGGAGGCCTGCTGTGTGCTCTCCAAGTAAGGCAGAACTGTTAATCCTTCAGTTGCTAGAACACAATAATTACTCACCAATGGAATGCGATAGAAGAGGATTTGTTTCTGTATAATGACTTTTTACTCAAAACATCCCTAGCTCCTTACAGATGAGTGATTGAGGAGCTCCCCACCATCCTCCCACCTGCTCAGGAAGAGCTGGAGCCCCCAGAAGCAGAGATTATTTTAAAGCCAAGCGAGATCACAGGGTGGGAAGACTACTGTGGAGGTGTGTTTGGCATGAATTTAGCTGACTGCTTGAATAAAGTAGATTTCAAAAGCAGTTTTAAAAGCTGTTGCTGTCTCAGTAGCTTCTGCTAAGAAGTCTTTCCTCAGTGATAACTCCTGGCTACATTTCATGCAAGTATGTTTCTATCCATTGGCTGGAAAGATCAACACAGTTTTAAATGCCTTAAGGAATATGTCACTAAACACCCTTTGATTGGGGAAGAGCAAACTGATTTTCTAATGAAGCATGCTCAGTACAGAATAAGAAATCACAGAGAGAAAATACTGTAGTTGTCAGGGAAAGTAAGAACTCAACTTCAGTGTTTCAGATGTAAGACCCCATGGAACACAGGTTCTGATCTATCTGGTGGGTAGTACCTTCACTTGTATGCGTTTCTTTATTTTGTTTTTGTTAACTATGTTTCGAGTGATCTACAACGTATAACAATTGTTCATATTTGTGGGAAACTGGGATACACCTGTATCCTGCAAAGCTTGAATCAGGCTTAAGTTAACCTTCTTCCTGAGAACAGCCCAGAAAGCTGATGTTGACCTTGGGGGACTCATCTGCATGGTTAACCCAGTAACTTCTGAGATGTGAGAGAGCGTGGACTGAAGGGATAACTCGGAAGTTAAAGAGGCACACCACTTTTTATGGGACTTCAGTTTGGTTCCCAACATCCATATCAGACAGCTCACAACTACCTGTAATGCAGTTCCAAGGGATCTGACATATTCTTTTGGCTTCTACGTGCAGCTGTATAGGTGGCATATGTGTATGTGTATGTGTATGTATATGTGTATATGTATATATGTGCACTGAAAAGGTTTACAAGAAGAAAGGCTGGTGGTGGTCTCTCGTTTCGGAATCTCAGTGCAGGG